>NW_010194338.1:0-5763 GCF_000695765.1 Mesitornis unicolor | reverse complement strand
GGCTAGAACAGCACTGGTACCGCAAGTTAATTTAAGTCCTTTGAAGCTGAAAGAGGTCACATCACTGCTGGAGGAGGAAGGACAGAGACATCTACTTTCAGACTACTAAGTCTATTTCTTTCAAGAGTAGGTGGCCCAGCCTGCAGATAATGCTCATATGTTCTGCTTTTCCACGTACCCATGGCATGACCAGCATATGAGTCTTGTGCAGTGTGGCAGGGCCAGGAGGATATGGCATCTCTCCAGTGGATGTCCTGGGGCCAGGAGGAATGGTCCAAGCTCTGTCCCAAATCGTTATCTTTCTGCCTTATGCTCTACTTGTATGTAAAGTATTCATTTATATGATATTCTAGTGGAAGAAAGAGAGGACTCCTGTTCTAGACATTTCACACTCTAGGGCATAAAATCCACTCCTTTTGTCAAAACATTGTTTTGTAAAAACTAGTTTAATTAGGGGGGGGTATGGATACAGGACAACTAGAGAGAAGTGACAGCTGAAAAGGCTGTTGACAAGTGTGAAGGGCTCAGAGTTGAACATGCTTTTTCACATAGGCACCAGTGCTTGAAAACCAAAGCAAAAAGCATCCTTATTAAAAACCATAAGCATCTTTATCATAAAGGCTGGAGGAGGGGACTGGACTGCCCTTTCTCACCTCTCTGTGTCAGTCTGCCTCAGCTCCTTTCCCTGCTCCTTAGGCTGCTGGTACCTCTTGATCTGTTGACAGGCATGGGGCTGTTCAGCTGAGTACTCTAAGATATGCATGAGTTACACAAATCAGGCTGTGGCCGGTATCAGCTTGGCCAGAGTCCCTCTTCAAAGCCCTTTTCAGGTTTCACTCACATGAATTACTGCTGCATTTTCAATCAGTTGCTGCCAACATTTGGAGTCTCATGTTGCGTCTCTGGCTTTAAGTGCAGATAACAAGATCATGCAGCTATTGATATACCAACAAACTCCTACCACTCATTTCCTAACCTGTGAATAGATGACACACTGCTTAGATGAATGCAATTCAAATTCACAGGGTACAAGCAGATTTAATTACAGAATGTACTTGCTTATTGAGGATTATCTACACTTGAATCCTATTGATTTTCTCTTACTATTGATGGTTCCGTTTGTTGAATCCTGTCTGGACTGTACAGAGCAGAAGCAGCAAAAACTGATGGTTTGTGGCTTTCTATTCAAGGCCAGGAAATTCACTCGATGGGGATCAACCTAACTTGGGGCTTTCTTGCTAACTGTTGCTGCACTTTATCTCCCTGACATGGACAGATAAATGAGCTGTGGGCAGCTTTACAGGCAGTTGGAGCCCGACCCAAGCATGCTGTTGCCAGCTTTTGAAAGCTGCACAATGGCTCTCTCTCCCTGGCAGTTGCAGCCGTTGGGGCTGGGACCAGTCATCCAAAAGGCTGTTAGGAAATAATGATGCGAACTCCTCTCTAAGGATGTGGGAACAATGTCTGAATCCTGCAAAGGGAGCAATATCTGTGATAAGGAAACCAGAAAAATCAGGAGCTTAGTGTTGGTTTTCTTTCTGGGGTGGGTTGAATACAGCACTTCTGCTTGTGAAGGGCAGTAGGGTGGCAGGAGGGGAGACATGGGAAGCGGGTGGCAGCTCGCAGCTTTTCTGGCTCAGAGTAACCTTCCCTGCTGCTGTTTTAGGGACCTGGGTTAGACTGACATAGAGCTACAGTTTGCCCTGTTCAGCAAGAGTAAGTGCATGTTATTACTTTGTTGTGGTAGTGCCTAAATGCACCCTCAGTGGTAAATATGGTACAAACAGAAACAGGCCAGAAAAGTTCACAACCAAAATCTATTTAGTGCACCCTAGCAAAGGGCTAGGCTGTGAGCAGAAGGACAGTGTGTTGGTGACAAATGTCATCCTCATGTCACTGCACAGGAGGGCAGCGTGACTACGCCCTATGCTGCAATGGATTACTCGGGCTGAATACAGGAACTGCTTTGCTCCCCAGATCCTGTTAAACCTGGGGTGATGATGGAGCTGATGACGTTCAGCATCTACGGGGAAGATTTTCAGCTTGTTCTTTACTTGGACATTTCAGCTTACAGAGCAAAGTATTTCTCCTTGAGCAGCAACCACTTCATTGCTAACTCTTAACTGTAGAGCTGCTAAATGCTTCCAAGTGTAAGTTCCCTGAAAAAACATCTATTTTTGCTATTGCACTCAATCTTAATTTGAAATGCCTTTTTTTCACTTCACTTTTAAAGAGCTTCTCAATATTCACAGATATTTGTACATCAGTGTCTATGAACTTTATTTAAGGCTCATATGCATATATGAGACATCTTTTTCCCCCCTCAGCTCATGAGTGCAGAAGCACGCGATCATGTGTATTTGTTAGCTGATTTTGTCACTTCTTACAGAATTACAGAAAAAGAGAGACTGACAAATTCCCTTCACTCTTCACAATATTCACAGTCCAGTAACAGTCTATGACCCCAAACACTAGTGTCAGCAACTCTGAACCCCACTGCACACTGCCACAACCACATTTGGAATTATGTTGCCTGATTTAGGAGCTACTGCTGTAGAAGCAACTACTTTTTGAGGTTCTAGCAACAATCTTAGCCCTTTTTTACCTTGAGCCATGATGATAGATCGAGTTTTTCTACCTGTCATTAGACTTCTGGAAGTTCTGTACCTTCCCTACATCTCCTCAAGGGTCTTGCTATCAGAGGTTTGCTAATCTCTCAGAGGTTTTTGCTAATCCCTCCGTGATTATTTGCTTACAATACAACATGTGCATCTTTGTGTTCTTCTTGCCACATAACAGGATTTTCTTAGGCTCGCACCAAACCCTTAAATGAATATGATTCAAAAGGATAAGCAGATTTTGCTGAGACATCAGATAATATATGCAGGAAATGCGTTCTGGGTTGCTCATTTGCTCCCCGACTCCGGTTCACCAGCAGATGGTAGCAAACATTGCCTTCCCTGTGAACTTCATCTGGGGTTGTCTGAATGCAAAAGGGCTGGAGTGCCTCATCGGAGTAATTTGTTTCCAGCAAGAAGAAATAAGACGTAAACAAAGTAGTTGTACGACTCGGAACAAGGAGGGGAAACCACGGAAACCATGGAAATAGTGCTGCAATCGGGACAGAAGAATTAAGTAGAGGCTGGAACAAAATCGCTGCAGTGACTTGCACTGAATGGCATGAGAAGCATTTTGGTATCACTGGTATTGTTCTTGTGGTGACAAAAAGGGAGCTTTATTTGCAATGTAGCAAATGAACAGCATTCAGAGCAGCATGATAAAATCGAAACTGTGCTGGGTCAGCTCTGCCCGTGTATGTTGACCCTTTGTCTTTGCACTGAAGACGTGGAAAGTTCACGATGGGTAGTTTTACTAGAGGCTGTTCCTAGTCATTTATTCGTTTTTCTTCTGAGCTGTACCAGCTCTAATTCTTTTATATTTGGTATGGGCAGTTGATTACCACTTTCTCTCACTCTCTTCTGTATACTACTCATTTAAATGGTGTATTGTGACACCACTTCTCAGCATCCTTTTCCTGACGGCAGCTAAACTGACAGACAAAAGAGAGAGAGGGGCAGGATAAAGTGAAAGCTGCCAACCTGTGGTGTAATTCCTATAAGAAACTGTCTCTTCACTTATGAGACAGTACTAGTCAGAGCTGGGCAAACTATTAGTGACAAATCACTGGATAAATTTTACTGTTACTGTTTTCAAGTGCACTACCTCTACTTTTAACTACATTATTGGAAATTTTGAAATTCTTTGACTCTTTCATGCAAACACAGTTCAATTCTATAAGCAGTTTCTGGGAAGCATTCCCTTTATGCTCATTTCTCCACCAATAAGTGGTTTGTGACCAAAATCCTCAGAGTTGGTTCTGTTGGCTGACTGGACACTGAAACTGATTTCTACACTAATTTGCTGGAAATGAAAAAGAAAGGTCATTTAAATGTCATTTAAAACAAGACAATGTCTTTTTATTGGTATAAAAATCTATTCCTTCTCCAGTGCTTACCATGTTCTGAGCCAGAATATCTTCCTTGGTAAAGTTTTAGAATGGAAAGAGAAAGGAAGGAAACCAGTTACTGTAATTTGCTGCTTCCTTCGCAGGGAGGCTTGCTCTGTAAAGCAGTGCAGAATGCAAGTGAACCTGGCTCTAACCCTGTGATGCTTATGCCACATACCTAACGATTTCAGCTGAAGTTGTCAGGATTCTCCTTTGGCTTTCAGTCTTTCTATTTTCTTGCAATTATAAGAAGCTAAATATCCTTGGCAGGTATAGCTGGCCTAAGTCCTTTCAGCATCAGTCAGTGGCATGAGTGTTCATGCATACTGTGTTGAACTACACGGGCAGGGGATAAAATCCTCCCAGTGTGACAACACTTGTCTCCTACAGCTGCATTCTTGGCAGAGGTCATGATCAATCAGTTCCAGGGATGATTCAAAATTTTTCTTAGGAGTTTTTGGTCCATATCCTTTGGCAGGAAGATACACTGGGAAAGGCCTGAACATTAGTGGACTTAATGACCTAATTTGACAGACCTAGAACTGGAAGAGGACATGTGTCCATGGCTTGAACATCAGGGTTTGGCAGTATGGTAAATCTGCCTATAGGGATCACAGAATCAGAATAGTTTGGGTTGGAAGGGACCTTTAAAGGTCATTGAGTTCAACCCCCCTGCAATGTCAGGGACATCTTCAGCTAGATCAGGTTGCTCAGAGCCCCATCCAACTTGACCTTGAATGTTCACAGGGATGGGACATCTACCATCTCTGTGGGCAACCTGTTCCAGTGTTTCACCACCTTCATTGTAAATAAATTCTTCCTCATATCTAGTCTAAATCTACCTTCTTTTAGTTTAAAACCATTACTCCTTGTTCTGCCACTACAGGCTATACTAAAAGTTCTGTCCTGAATCCTCATGTTTCATCAGAAATGTCATGGCCATTGGAAGCCAAGGTTTGATTTAACATAAACTCACTGCTGATTCAAATTTGTTCAGAAACACTGATGAATCTATTTTGTACCATTGGGCTTTATGACTAATCAGGTATAATCTGTCTGCAAATTTCCATTTTTATGCTAGATCGAGGAATATATGCCCTCCCATAGCGAGCATAACGCCTTCACAAGAGCAGGAAACCGTTACACAGCTTGAACTCTCTCCTGTGTAGTGTGTTTAATCTGTCTGTGCAGTCATGTTCCATGTCTGACCACATGCATTTTATGCTACTGGTGGTGCTTAGATAAACCATCATGGGACCATAGTCAAAGTAAATGCAGCCATACAAGAAGATGATGTCAAAAGCAAACTGTGAAGTCAAACCCCTGCTTAATCACATTTGCTTTCCCAAGTAGACAAATGCTGATTTTATGTCCAAATAATTTAAAATTTAAGCAGATAAATAATGTGCAGTCGATCTGTTAAGAGAGATGCAATCAATACAGCTGCAGAGACATACAGGTGGATATGTGCTATTTCAAATATTAAACTCAAAATCTGTACAGTTACTATTTAACATCAGCTCTGCCTTTAGTCATCCTTTACTAGACTGATGAGATATTAGGAATGAAGGACAGAGGTGATAACCTTGCAAGAGGAATCTGGGTACAAAATAGTAAGGAAAGAGCAAATAAATGGGAACTGAATGCTGTCATTTGAAGATAATGCCTAGAAACCCAGTAAATTGAAAGTAGGAATTGCAAGGTCTTTGCTGAAGACAGTGAAGTGTCTCATAGCCTTTTACAAGGATATAACGAGG
>NW_010194337.1:12245-20776 GCF_000695765.1 Mesitornis unicolor | reverse complement strand
GCCCGGGCTTCCTGCGCCTGGCCCCGGGCAGGCTGCAGGCTCCCCCTGCACCACTCGACTCCTTCATGGGGGTTTTGCTCCCTCCCCTGAAGGCGGAAAGCCCACCCGGGCAAAACCTGGAGGGTGGCGAGTGCGGCTGCTCGAGAGGAGTTTGAGTCGGGGAATGAGGATGAGGTGCCCCGGGTTGTTTGAGTCTGGGGGGTGGGTGTGAGGTGCCCAAACACTTTTGGGTTTCAGCAAGCAGAGCCCTGATGTGCTCTGACCCTGGCACTTTTCAGCAGACTCTGGTTTTATTTTCTTAATTCCTAAAAAAATAAAATACGAAAATTGAATAGTTGAGGAAAGTCCTCCCTGCAGTTTGCTCGGAGTGGCTTTGTTGGCAGTGGGGATGTGCTTGGGCTGGAACCCATTGAGCTCATCGTGGAAGGAGATCCCAGCAAGGCGCAGGTTGAGGAGCACCAGGCCAAGGAAGAGAAACTGGCTGTAAGCAAAGACAGCGTGACTGGGCTGGCCTGGCTCCGGCACGCCACTGAAGGGAGAACAAAAAATAAACTGCAGAAAGAGGGAAAAGTCAGTTCTGTTTTCAGCTGGCTGGAGCAGAGTTCAGTTCTGGATGCAGCCCCGTGAAGGGAGTCTCTGGGCAGTGGGCTGGGAGCAGGATTTTGGGCTGTGCAAACAGGCGTCAGTTGGCTGAGCATCCGTCCTGGAGCCTGGGATGCTCCTTTGGCTGAGGAGGGATGAGGAGGTGGGCCCCTGGGCTGGGTGGTGGCTGGAGGGACCTGGAAAACATTTGTCCCCTTGGTCTCTTGCTCATTGGAAGACAGGGGCTGGCTCATGCTCTCATTTAGAAACACAGTTTCAAAACTGCTCCATCTTTTGATATTTTGAAGAGTTTGGGTTTAAGGTTTGGAGGGCATGCTGTAAGGCTTTTTTTCTCTATAATATCAAGTTTTATGTCTTTTCCAGAGTTTGTCTGCAGAATGGTAAGCACAAACTGCAACTGGTGCTTCCAGGGGTCAGCACATCTTTATGGTCCATCCAGTGCTCTGCTTCTGCTTGGGGACACCGGCTGTACCCGCACTTCTGTGCCCTTTGGGGACGAAATTGGAATAATGATTACGCTTGGATTCCTTCATGCTCTGAGCCAGACATGAGGTATCAAGAGGGAAAATTTTCGGGTCCTGCCTCTATTGAGGGGTGCTGGGTGGGCAGGGGCTCTGGGTTAGGGTCTGCAGGATGGGATGGGCTCCCACCAGCCTTAGCACTGATCCTCCTGATAGCAAAGGAGAGAAGTTTTTGAGACATAAAATGAGGTGTAAGGAGGGAAAAATGGCCACATTGCTTAGGAAGGAGCGAAGGGCTGCTGTGCCCTTCTCCTCAGCCCTTCCTTTGCCAGCTTCCCCAAACCAGCATCATCGCGAGCCCGATAATAACCAACGGCCTGGGACTAACAATAGGATTCTTCTTTCTTTCTTTATTTTAAAAAAGATGAGATTAACCAGCTGAAGTCAGCAAACTCTGGAGTTCAACAAACCCGAATGAATCACCGGGAGCAAACGCTGCTCAGGGCTGTCAGCCCTCCGAAGGGCACTCGTAAGCTCACTTTAAGCTTAAAAAGCAACTTTTGACAAACGCTCCACCAAAAAACCAGCAAATGCTTGCTTCGCTCTTTATCTTCCCTGAGCTGTTTCCCCATTGCTAATCTCTCCCAGAAACCATTATTAAATCTTTCCTGGTTTGCAAGGCTAATTCTGAACAAATGCGCCAGGAACAAAACATCAGCTGGGCCTGTGCCTCCGCGTTATTTGCATGCTCCGCGGGAAGATCGTTTTGTTGTTAATGAGACTAATTAAAAAGAAACAAAAAAAAAATAATAAATCAATCCCATCAATCTGTAATAAATGGGAGCGCTGTGGTCCTGCCCAAAGCGTTAGTGACTGCCAGCTGGAATGCAAATATCTCTGTTATTGTTATTTAAAATATCTGGGTGGTGCTCCTGTAATTCCAGCGCTACCTGGGCTTTGCTGGCACCTTCCCTGCTTGGCCGTGGCTTGGGATCCCTCTGGAGCTCAACTCCATCCCAGCCACATCCCTCAGCATCTCCCCATATTCTGGTTTTTTGGGTGGTTGCTCTTGCTGTCAGGGTCAGTGCAAGCACCACTTCCCCCCCGAGAGTCTCAGCAGGGCTCATCAGACTGCAAGGGGTAGACGTGTTCCTAAAATTAACCTGGAAAATAACCTGATTTGATAGGACACTGGCAGCTAAAGGGGAATCAAATTATCGTTTGGAATTACCATGAGATAATTGGCCTCATTTACTATTTTAAGATGGGGGGAAAAAAAAAAACCAAAACGGCTCCCTCTTCCAGACAACTGCAATGAAGAAATATTCAGGCGTAGATGATGTCCCAAAACATATCATTAAAGCTTTAAATAAATGTACGATGACATCTCGTGTTAAAAAAGGACTTCCTTTGTGTTTCAGATAGCAACCAGCCAGGTCATTTTCAAAGTCATTTTTTAATAAACAAAAGATACTCGTCTTGTTTCTCCAGAGACGCGATTTAAAATATTTGGAGATGTAAGTATGTAATTTGAACTCTTTCACACACTGTTGGTTTAAAAATCATCTTGCTTAGAGACGCCTTTTACTTGCCAAAAGGTAAATGCCTCTGTCTGCTGCTTTTTGTCTTTTTCACTCTACTTGAAAAGCTGCAGAGCTGCCCAGTCCCACCCTGTGGATTATAATGTTTGCAAAAGGGAGAAAGAGATGAGAATGATCCCTTTCTCGCTTTCTCATTAATTACAAGGATTAAACACCAAGGCAGCGACACAACATTATAGAGAAAACAAAAGCCTGAATTGGAGGAGCCAAGTCCTGCATTTGCTGCTTCGCTGTCACGATTTGTCTGAGCACATCATGGTGTGGGCATGCCAGGTCCAGCCTCTCCTGCTTTATGCATCAGAGCTGGGGACAGCCCTGGTCTGGGGGGGACGGTGATGCAGTGGAGTATGGAGATGCGATGGAGAACGAGGATGTGATGGGGAACGAGAATGCAATGGAGGATGGGGATGCAATGGGGCATGGGGATGCGATGGGGAATGAGGATGTGATGGGAGACAGGGATGCGATGGGGGACGAGGATGCGATGAGGGATGGGGTTGCGATGGGGGACAGGGATGCGGTGGAGGGTGGGTTGTGGTGGGGGACAGGGAGTCCATAGTGTGGTGGGGAAAGGGGTTTGCCCCACACATGAAGCTCCTGAAAGAAGGTGATTCCAGTTTGTATCCTTGATGAGGAGAGAGAAAGGAGCGAAGGAGCCAGGGAATGTGTTAGCACAGGGCTAGAAATAGAGGAAAAGCCACAGCTTGGATGCTTGCAGGGAAAATCCAGGCTGATGTGCAGCTCTTCAGGAACGTGAGGTCACGTCTGAGGGCTTTGCTGTTTCCCTGACCCGCAGATGCAGACGGTTTGGCTGCCCCTGCGTGTCCAGCTGCTCCCTCCCATCATCCCCAAGGATTTGGCTGTGAGTCCCAACCCAGAGCCCCTTGGAGCCCCTCTGGAGCCCCCCACCTCCACCGCCCTCCTCTCACATGCTTTTTTCACCCATAACATGATTCAGGAGATGCAGCTGCTGCCTCGAGCTCCTGCCCTACCTCAGCTGCTCAGTGGTTGCATCCAACCCGGATTTTTGGCAAGGGAGAGCCCCAGGTAAAGTCCAGATGTGCCAGCTGCTGCGCTCAAGGCGGTGCCCTGACCGGACCAATTCCCTTTTTCCCCTTTGCTCTCCGGCAAAACCCTTGGGCTGGGGGCTTTTTGCCTCCAGGATTGTGTGAAATCCCTTCCCCATCCCTCCCACTGTTGCTCTGGGCTGCCTCATGCTCTGTAATTAAAAATGAAATATTTGGGCTAAGCGCTTAAATTAAGAACACATTTTTGTTAGTTAACAATACAGGGAAAAGCTCTGGAGACTCTGATAGAGTAATTAGTGCCTCTCCACTTGCGTTGGAGATGAATCTTTTGAGAGAGAAAGCCTGTTCACTCCAGAGGATTTTTTTTTTGGTACAAAAATGCAATTATATGGTATAAAAGGAAGTGTTTAGGAACATGCAAAGTGGGAATCAGCTCTGAAGCCTCTTTGCTGCAGGACGGGGAAGGTGATGAGCTTCAGGCACAACCCGAACACATCCTCGCCCAACCTGGTGGCCCTGGCAGCAGGTCCCATCACCGCATGGTTTCATTTTCCTCCTCCCATCTCCTGGCTGCTTTTCCAGGCTCATCCCCTTGGCCTCGGCGAACTCTGGGCTCCAGAGGCCGGGCGGTTCCCATCCTACTTGGCAATTAGCTCGTGCACTGCTCAGCACAAGTGAGACGAAACCACCTTCATAGTCCAAGAGAGCGGCTTTGTGTGCCAGAGCCGTATTTGGGTTGTCTACTCCAGCACAGCTTCACTTTTCCCCCTCTCACCTCTCTCCTAAGCATCTCTGAAGCTTCTCTGTGTATTTAAAGCAAAGTCTTGGGTGGCTGTGGCCGGTTCCTATGGTTGGTCCCAACACCAGAGCATCCTGTCCCAGCATCATTAAAACCTTGGAGGTTTGGGAAGGCTCCAGCTGCGCTTTCATCTGAAGTTTGGTTGATGGGCACCAACCCTTGGAGCCTAAAAAACATCCATAGCAAGCATAACTTGTAGAGGAAGATGGTAACAATCTGCATGCAGGTCTGCATCAGATCTCACTGCTGCCTGCACGTCCCCCGCAGAATGGGGCTGTTTGTCTTGGATGTGCTGGGACGAACTGGAAAACCACACTGACCTCTTAAGCAACACTGGGGTTTTTGGCCATCCGGCCGGCGGCTCAGCTTGCGTTGAGTTTATGGGATCTGATTTCCAAGATAGTAAAAACAAAACAGCCCTCTCCGACAGCCGGACGCGCTGGTTGGCGTCGCCTTTGCCATGGAGGACGGGAACAGCACGGCCATGTCGCTAAAGGTTAAATAACAGCACATCACTAAAGGTTGAATAACAGCACATAGCGTTGCTTGTTTGCAAATTGGGCTGGGCTGTCTTTAATCAGTATTTAGTTTGTCAAGTTACTTTATTGGTAGTTAACTGTGTAGTGGTCTCAGTGGAACATCTGGAGCAGGATTTGAAAGGAATATTCTTCAGCCCTTGCTGAGTGCAATTGTTTTTGGATACAAGTGGAAGCTTTAGAGCCATTAAGAAGATAAAACACAGATTGTTTGCAGAGTTTTTTTGGTTTATTTTAACGGCTTTCAAAGAGGGGAACTTCTATTATTTTTTTCTGTTGTTAGCAGGCAGTGCAGTGGAAACCAAACAGTTGGGCTGGGAAGAGGCACAGATGTTCCCATTGCCATTGGCAGGGCCGGGCACCCAAACCTGAGGCAGAGGGATTGAACCTCCCTCTCAAACCACTGAAACATTTTCCAAACCTTGCAATGCAATGGCTCATCTGCCCGCCAGTTTCTCAGTGAAACCACCGAGGGCTGGTGTGGGACTCCCTAAATAATGATTTTAAAGTGTGTCAGTGGATGGGACAAGGATTGTTTACAAAACAGAGAAAATGAAGGCTTTGTGCTTTCTGCCATTGATGAGGAGATCACAGATGGATCCCAAACCTCTGACTCCCAGCCCTGCGCCGGTTCATCCAGACCACAGAAGAAAATAACAAATCTCCCTTTTTTGGGGCATGGCAGGCTGTGATAGAAACTGGGGCATCCTTATCCTCAGGAGTATACACTTAGAAAAAAAAAGAAATAATTAATTTATCAGTAGATAATAAGTTATCTTGTGAGTTAAACGTGGTTTGTACTTTATGCCCCTCCATGGAGGAGGTGGCTGACTCCTCTTTGTCTGCAAGAACAGTGCTTTTAATTATTTAGAGGAACCCATACGGTCTTGGCTGCTGTTTGCTATCACGATTGTGTATCTTGGCCCAGGGAAAGCCGCAGGCAGGCAGGCTGTAAAATCATGGCTGGTTTTTAGTAGGAAGATAAAGTGAAGCGATTAAAGCAGGTAAGGATGGATGCTTTTAGTTTGTCCTGGGGACGTGATGTTATAGACGAGGTCACGGATTGGAGAAAGACCTTGGATGGCATTGGAAGTGCCAAGGGATCCGTCATGGGATGAAGGAGAGACTTTGGCTTTGTGTGTTTTCAGGTGAAAAGGGCACTGAAAAGGAAAATGATGGAGGAGGTGGTGACCCTTCCCCGAATGCTTCAGAAGAAAAAGGGAAAAACCCTGCCACAACCTCTGCAGGTTGCACAACCAAACTGCAGTGTGAAGTCAGCCATGGACTTGTTTGGGCTGGGGCTTAGTGTCAGATTTCAAAGGGAAAGCTTATACCAAGTAATAACAACAACAATAATAATCATTATTAAATATATTATTAAATATATTGTTGTTATTGTTGTTGTTGTTGTTGTTGTTGTTGTTATTCAGTGTTTCATTCCAGCCCCTCTGTATATCTCGATTTTTTGAATCCTCTCGTTCTGAAACTACAGGGGAAAGAAAAGGAGAGGAAGGAAACGTCTCAATCACAAACTGTTTTTCAGCATTGTTTGTTTTACTGAGGGAAATGGGGAAAGCCCTTTTAGCTCCATTCTGCAATTAAAATTGTTAATTAAAAAACACCAATACACTGGGATAGTCAAAAGCAAACCGCAGCAGTGATCTCTTGCATCCCACTCGATGCGGATGCTGTCGGTGTGTGTGCAGGATTTCATCTGGTGGGGAAGATCCTTCCTCTTCCCAGGCAGCCACCACATCCCCGCTCAGCTTTTCCTGAGCTTTTATTCCTCTTAATCTTGTGTATTTGTCCTGGTTTTTCCCTTCCTGACTGTGTTAATCTCTGCCACTCACTGGGGTCATCTTAACCTTGGCTCGGCGGCTGGCCCTTGGGAACGGGCAATAACTCTTCTGGGGGAGCTCTCTTTGCAGACATGGTATTCGATAATAAAAGTGACGATTTTTGGAACAGGGCGCTCGTACAGGGAGCTACGCTGCAGGAATTTATTAAATGGCTTAGTCTGCGATAAATGCAGCATAAATTAAAAAAAAAGAAGGGGAACAAATGGAGGAGCTGGGAAGGACCTCATGAGGGCAACTGCTGCGCTCCTAACGATGCCAGGATGGATGTGTTTGCTGGATCTGGGCGATCGACAGCCAGATTGATCGCCTGCAGCTCCTCCGGCTTTCTTGCCATCAAAACAGCTTGGACGTTTTGGGCCTTGTCAGCTTTGCTTCCTATTTTCTCACTTTGTTGGAATTTAGCACTAATGCTGAGTTTGTTTTTGCTTTTCATTTCTTTCTGCCTCTAGCATTTTAGACACAGGTTCTTGAGCCAGGAGAGTGATCTTTGACTCAATCTGCCCTCTGGTACAGCTTTAGGGGTCAGTTACCATGGAGGGGTTGGTTCATCCTGATGCAGACGCAGAAAACTCACTGTCTTGCTGGAGAACCAGCAGTAAGGTTTATTTGGTTTTTCTGAAGCAAGAAAATAATCAGGGTAGTTTTCACATTGTCAGATTAGCAGATTTTCCTGATAGCCCCTGAGAAAAGCACATGCACAAAGCTGTTGACTGAAGGGGGTTGAAGTGCACAGAAAAGGACCAGGATGGGTTTTGGGGGCAGCTTACGAAGAGGGGACATGGGGACAAACTGGTAACCTTGACCAGATGGGGGTGAGCTGCCACCTTTGCACCTGATCTGGAGGTTCTGGTGGCTCCTAATTGTCCTATTTTGCTGGGATATTGAACAATATTTATAATTTTCAGCTATGCCTATTTCTGTTTCTGTGCTGTGTCCCAGCAGTGGGTTTTGGTTTGTCCCAGCAGTTTTGGGACCTTCAATGAAAGCCTGGGTAGCCAAGATGCAGCCAGAGTATGTGGACAGGGCCTGAGAAGGTCACTTTTCTCCTCTCCTAGGACCTCCAAGAGTGGAAAACATCTCTGTCCTTGTTTCTGTCCATATTTTTAAGCCTCTTTGGTCCATGGGAAAGGGCACAGGTAGACTTCTCCACCCAAGCGCAGTGTGCTCGATGCGGGGAGCCTTGGAGAGAGGTGGTGCCAATTTTAGTCCAAATTCCTACAACCGAAATAGATCTCCCCGAGAGCACATTTAAATCTTACTAAATTATATCTCATGTTGAACTATTTATTAAAGTGCCACAGGGGAATTTCAGGCTAGCTATGTACATCATGACAGGAGACAGGCTGAAAATTACAGTAATTTGGGAAGAACATGGATTTGAATCTTAGGGTCTGTGGTGAAACTCAGCACACAATGAATTACTCCACTTAGCGATTCACGTTCACACGTGGATTCAGCTGGAGCCAAAGTATTTCCATAGCATCATATGTCTGCAATGAGCTACTGAGTGTAACACAAGAGCTCTTGTAGGGGGCATTTGGGCTCAGAGGGTGAGGGACCTCCCCTCTACATGGGTGCTGGTCTCACAGTAAGGTTACCTCCCTGTGCTCTCACCTCTGCTCCACATTTGCTCAAGAAAATGGG
>NW_010194337.1:0-12231 GCF_000695765.1 Mesitornis unicolor | reverse complement strand
CCTAACAAGAGGTGTTTTGGGTCGCATAGGAAAATTGCCTTCAAATTTTGATGCTTGCTCAGTGGAGCTGGCTGGAGTTTACCATGGCACATGGCAGCATGGAGGTCAGCAAACCTCAGCAGCTCAGTGCATGATCCTGCTGACCTGGATGTGAAAGCATTTCTTATTGCATTTCTTACTGCATTTCTTACTGCACCCCTCCAGCGTGCAGGGCTGAGCTCCTCGGCTCGGTCCATTTTCTGTCTTTCAGTACCAACAGCTCTGGAGGGAGATTTAGCAAGAAACAAAGGAGTCTGCCACACTCAGCAAGATTTTTCTCCTCTCCCAAGTCTTGCACTTAATTTAAAATAAGTAATTATTAATGCCACATTTTTTTTTATTCTATGAACGAATGAGATCCTGGAGAAAGAAGAAGGTATGAGATCACTGAAGGACCATTTTTGTCCATCTCCGCTGCTAATACGCACACGGAGAGCTTTGTAAGGACTAAGAGTTTTAGAAGAATATCTGAACTGTATTTGGGATTGAACTCCATGGATTTAGCCTGGGAAAATCTTGAATTTGGCCTTGTCCTTTCTGTGTTGCTGTGGAGCATTCAGTCACTGTGTTTCAGCCATGTGCTGGGGATGCCATCCTGTGTGGGATGTGTTACACAGTCGAGGGGTTTCTGTTGATGTGATGTTTTTGCAGTGGGAATTGCAGTTGCAGGAGTCCTGCATTGTCTGTGCAACAGCTTTGGTTTTGCTGAACCTGATCTGTGAAGACGTGGAAAGGTTTCTTTTTGCTGGTGTCATCCTCAGCACCATAAGTTCTGGAGAAAACCAACTGATGTGCACAGATGTGATGAATACCTGGAAGCAATACCCATTCTCCTCCTCCACCCTGGCACCGTGTTGCATTGGTTGGATGGTGCCTCCTACGGTTTCCAGTTCAAATTATTCAGTACTTTTTTACTGCACAAAACATCAACATTTAGGCTGTGCACCCAAAACAAGACCAAAATAGCAATTTTTTCCCCTTGCCTGTGGTTTGGGTGCCCTGTTGGCTCCAACTTGCACACTCTGAAAATTGTTAAAAACATCTGTGAACCAAATGGCTCCAAGAGCAGCAAGAGAAAAGACTCAAATTTTAGCTGTGGATAAAACCTTTTGTGTTTTTTCTTTTCCAAATTACCCACCCTTCTTCCCATTCCTCAGCTCACGCCGATGGGTGGCTTTGAGTCGTGCAGCAGGTTGCTTGGCAAGGAAATCCTGTGCGCATCTTTCTTTGTTGCATGGAGCCTCCACAGGAGAAATATTAAGGGTCTGTTGACAGAAAAAGGTTGAAAATTACTGAGTATTTGCATTACTGACTATTTACACAGCGCTCAATTGCTGTCCATCTCCCCCACCATTTTATTCCGACGTAAAGAGCAAATGACCGTGTGCAGCGATGAAGCCGTCGCTGAATTACAGAGTTATTCATCACATAAAGATTACAGGGCAGTCATTCTAGCTGAGGTTGCTGTCATTTTACCAGATCACTGAATACCAAGATCTCATAAGCGCTGGGGTTTTTTGCTCGTATGGCAATGTTTAGCTTTAGCTGGAGACACGGTTAAGTAAGGGAATCACAAGTGCAAAATCTCCTTGAAAATAAGGTGACAACTGAATCTTTCTTTATCTGGACTGAGCTGCTCTCATTCTGTTCTGGATGTTATTCTGAGAGCATTAGCAATGTGAAAATAGCACTGGGTTTGGCCACATCCATGTTGTTGGTTAGGAGCCCGTTGGTATTTGGGTGATGATGGAGAGGAAGGGATGAAGATGGCTGAAGTAGAGACTGGGGGATTCATTCATTTTTGCTCACCACGGGATCTCACATCGGCAGGTTATCTTTTCTTATTAAAGACAGAAAACTTACAGTATATGTATTTTTAAATAGAAACAACTCTATATGCTTATCCAAGGGGAATTTGGGCCTGAGATTTGTCATGGCTGACTAGGGGCATGGCTACTGGGGCAGCAAAGCAGGCAACTGGTTGGGAGGGTTCTGTGTAAAGACCTCAGGTCCAGCTCTGTGGTACAAACCATTTCCTTGCTCAGCATCTGGGAGGTCATGGGCAGGTCCTGCACCTCGTGAGGGACCGGGTGAACACATAGGACCCCTGGGAGAGGTGGTCATCATGCGTTGCTCCATCGCTTTAGCACAGGAGTGTGTGTGGATGGGTATGGATCCTAGCTGAGGGAGCACTGGATTTCTAATTAAAGCTAATTGCAGGGTTGGTGCTCTCTGGATTTGGCCTGATACGAGTCAAATGATTTCCTATTGTTCAGCACTTTGCAGACCCAGAAGCACCGAGATGGATGTGGTTTCTGAAGGCTCTGTGGTCTTGGGCCATGTTAACACTGCATTTTATTAAACAGTGTAGAGCGCCCCACATTTTCACCTAGAGGTGAAATAGTTGGGTTCAGTCAAGCTCCAGGAGCAGAGTGGTTTGGCCACTTGGTGCATTAATCAGTTAAATATTTACACAACGCTTTCAAAGCCAAATATTTCATATGATTTAAATTTAATTCTAAGTCATTAAATTCATGCTTTAAAGACCGTTTTTAATGTTCCCTTATAGGGGCATTAAAAGTGTATTTCATGTAGCTGATACAGTTTTAATGCTGTGCTGTCAAAGATCCCTTGCGATGGAAGGGGAACTCATTAGCCCAGGTACTGGGTACACACAGATCTCAAACACAGCGAGGATCAAAGTTAAACAAAGGTTTCAGAAGAAAAGCAGCCCCTTCTTGAAAGGAACAAGGTGAGTTTGACTCCAAGGGTAATTATTTTTCTTAAAACTTTGGCTTTCACACGAGCCAGGATCCAGAATGATGGTCTCATAGCCTTTAAGGTGTTTCAAACAAGTGGTGTTATTCTCTAGGAAAAAACTGTCCCCCACTCTCCCAGGCACCCTCTGCAAATTGAATCTGCAATCCTGAAAACCTGGATTAAAATTTAATTTAATTGCCAAAAGTAAACAGTGAACATAAATGTACCTAAAACTTGACTTCTAAAATTATTTCAATGTTTTAAGTGACCCTGTAAGTATATTATGTGACTTTGGGTCTGCTCAGTGCATTTTAAATGGATGCTGCATGATGCCGGTCATGTTTCTTTTCAGATATTTTTAGGGAATTACATGGAGAAAAAGCTCTGCGTTAGGAAAAGCCCAAAGGAAAAGGGAATGAAAAGAAGGAGCAGATTCCACTGGGTCTGGAAATCTTCCTGGCAGGACGTGTCTCATTACTATGGGAGGGTTGGGAGCCTGGGACGATGCTCTCCATCATTGCCAGGGCCTCCAGAGATGAGCACGTGGTCCCAGATGGGTGGCATTTGCTGGCATTAAAGGTCCCCAGTGCTTGCCAATGGACTTTTCTTCCTGCTGTTCTCTTCCTTGGCATGTGAGAAAACTCTGGGGAGGAAAATTTGTTGGTGAGGGCAGGGACTGAGTTGAAGAGCAGCTCTGGTGGGACAAGGGCCCTGGCAGCGAGGATGACTGGAGCCAGGCTAGCCCCTGCCTATGGGTGAAGGCTGCTGTGTCTCCCATTGCAAATAGCTCTGACTTACCAAACCTCTGACCCTGTGCAGTTATTGAGTGAAACACTTCAGCTTGTGGTGAAGAGCAGCACATCCGAGGTGTTTTAATGACTGCTGCTGATCTTAAAAGCAGTAAGTCCCTGAATTGCCATCCAAACCGAGAAAAACATCTCTGTAGCTATGCTGGCATTTAACGCGTAAAGAGATACTGAAGTATGTCTAAGCGTAGAGTCTGCATTATCAGACCTTTGGAGATTGCTTTTATCGTCTTTCGTGTATTAAATATAGCTCAGCGCTGCTGCCTTGCACACAAATGAAATTTGCTGGCGATTACTTCCAGGACTGATCCATTAAGTATTTTTAAAATGCTGTTCAGCCCCGTGCGTGCCCTTGTGTTTGCGCTAGATGGGATCGCTGTTGCGTAATCCCCACGATGATTAGGTTTTGGCTGATTTATGTAGGATGTAACCTTCACCGCTTCACCCCTTTGTCTGTCTTTTAACAAATCCGGACATGTGGCGGATTCCCTTATCTCGACCCGTGTTGTTTTGCCCGTGGCTGGAAACATGGACAAGGTTGAGAGAGGGAAACAGCCTCACTTGGTGATTTTTTTGGCTGTCTGATGGCTGTGCAGGGTCCCTTTGCACGGATGCTGGTGGGGTTAGGGGTTCAAGACGTGACAGCTGGATTGCAGCAGAGAAAGGGATGGGTAAGGGGAGAGGCTCAGCATCCCTCAGGAGGAAAGATGCTCTGCTCATCTCCTCCCATGGAGAACCCCTGAAGGGAGGAGGAATCACACATATCCATTGCTAAACGACATATGACTCAAGCAAAAAATATAAACTAAAGTCACACCTCTTTATTACATGGATTTATCTCGCTGTGTCGGGGCCTCACAACCACCACCAAATGCTCATCTTCTCAGTTGCTTTATTGGATTCTGGGACGTCCTCATAATTGTCATAAGTGGGAGATGATTCCCCAGCATCTGGCATGTGTTCATACTGATTCAGAGTGTTTATCAATCCACTTAAAGAAAGAGCCTATGTGCTTGGAGTGCAGTCAGGGGCAAAATCTGCAGCATCATCATTTGATCCTATTTTTCTTTTTCTTTCCTTTAAATTGCTGCTGAATGGCTGAGTCCTTGCCACCAGACCCTGCTGTTTGGACAGTGGGGAGGCATTGCCCAGTTGTTTTCCCCATTTCTGGTGATGGGGATTGTGTTTCAGGAGCTGCTGAAATGCTATCAAAGCACAAGTTGCCCCTCACCTCATGAAAATTGCGTTCAGCAGTTAAGACCGGACAGAAATCTTCCAACAAATTAAAACTACTTCTATTTTGTTATTTTTGGTGGAGGTTCAAACCGTCGCCTGCTCCCTTTGAAGCTGGATACAGACACTGATGAGCACAGCTGCTTGGATGCTCTTCAGCTCGGGGTCTCTTCATGGAGCAGGGAGCTTGGAGGACTCCAGAGACAGGGAGGTCTCAGGCAGGTGGGTTTCCTCGCTCAGCTCAGCGTGAGCAAAAAAGGAGGAATAAAACCAGCAAAAAAGCAAGTATTTCAATAATTGCTCCAAATGTGCAATAAAGGAATAAAAACATGGGATTTAGGCAGTTTTAAAAATTTTTGTTCTCTACTTCCTTCCTCTGAGGAGCCTGGCAGCATTTGGTCAAATGAGACTTAGTGCTGGCGTGCGTGCAGCAACACTGGCAACCTCTCATCTTCCTGCTTTGGAGGTGGAGGTTTTTGAGGGAGGGGAAAAGGCTCTGTTTGAACACGGGAAGGAAACATTTCCTCACATCACTCCTAGTTGAGGAATGCTGCTGGGTTTTGGCTGTAGGTGTGGGCAGGAAAAAGGCATTCCTCAGGCTTGCAGGGCTCCGGCGCTGTCTAGACTTCCTAATGCAACAGTGTGTGCTGCCCTGCCTTGAACCCCTGCCACGGCGCGTCCTATAAAGGGAAGCTGAGCAGCCTCCCCTCTGCCAAAGCCTCAGTCGTGCTGAGGAGACTCAGGTTCCTGTTGAATCTGGCAATTTGTCCCCCTAAACTGGTGAACTTGCAGCAGGTGGTAGCAAAGCTCATTCCTCAAAACCACATCCCTCTGGAAACAAAAAAACCCACACCTGATTGCCTGTGGTGCGGTGACCGCATCCCCTCCAGGCCAATGGAGCCACCGGGTGTGGGGATGGATGGGCCTGCACAGGAATCTGCAGACTACGACTCTGCAGAGGTGATTTTGGACCAACACATCACTCTCAAGTCAAATCACTGCCAAGTCATCTAAGAAAAGTGATAATCACTGCTAAAACCCCATCCCATTGCACATGGCACTGTCTACGTGAGGTTGCAGCCATTAAAAACAGTCTGTGTTTAGGTGTTTCTGTGCTGTCTGGCTCCATGAGTCTGCAGTGCAGAGTTCATTTGGGTCACCACTGGCATTAGGAAGCATTTTTCTTCTCCACCCTCCTTTCTCCTCCTCCTGTGATCGAGTTTCTTGCAGCCAAGCATACTCTTGTCTCTTTGTATTTCCCACTGAAGGCTGAAACAGGGCTTGGTCACCTCTGTTTTTCTAAACCCAGCCCAAGTCATGAGCATCTGCCAGAAGGCAGAGGTTTTCCCTCAGCCCGTGGTTTGAAGAACTTGTCCCTGCCCACGAGGAGCAGGAGGGACATCTCCAACCACCAAATGCTGCCTCCTGCAAAGGTCATGACAACGTGTGGCCATCAGCACGCAGCATCCTCAGTGGCCTGGGAAGTCAGAGCCTCCTCATTTCGTTCTCACTGGAATTTTTGGTATGAACTTTTCCATGGCATATGGAGTGGAGAAGTGGCCTCTCTGCTTTGACCACCAGAGGAAATGAGTGATAGCACTGAACGAAGCTGGGGGGCGTGAGGTTGAGGTGGAAAATGAAGGAGCATCTTCCAGGCGCTGATGCCTCCTGGGGGAGGAGCCATGGGCTGGGAGCTCCGCCCAGTGGGCGTGGTCAGGAAGAGCCAATCAGGGAGCAGCATTGCCTGCAAATGCACTGCCTGCGAGCAGCTGGGGAGGGCAGGGGGAGTTGTGGTGGTGCGCATGGTGGACGTTGTGGTGTGTGTGGTGGTGGCAATGATGGCTATGGGTGTGGTGGTGGCCATGGGCAGCTGGGGAGGGCAGGGGGAGTTGTGGTGGCGGGCATGGTGGACGTTGTGGTATGTGTGGTGGTGGATGTGGTGGTGGCAGTGATGGCCATGGGTGTGGTGGTGGCCATGGTGGGTGTGGTGATGCGTGTGGTGGGTGTGATGGTGGCAGTGGTGAGTACAGCAATTCACTGAACTCCCCTTACAAGCTGTCATATTGCAAGCCCAGAGAAGCACCTCTGCTCCTGTTAGCAGGATATTCATTAGTTACTGTATTTTAAAAAAACATGAAGTTTCTTGGAGCGCTTTGTGGTTCGTGCACTGGCAGTCTGGGGTGGCTGGGAAGACGTTCTTTGGAAAGCATCAATTTCCAGAGCTTAAGTCCCAAGCCATGCAGATCAGATCTCTGCTTCTCTGCGTGAAAATGGATGCAGCTCAGATCTTTTGTCATTTGGATGCGTGCTCCTGCATGCCATTGAAAGACAGCCCATTCCTGTGCAATGCTGTCACTGAAGAGGCAGAGGTGAGGTCGGCGAACCTGATGTCAGTGAACCGGACTTGATGATCTTAGAGCTCTCTTCCAACCTTAATGATTCTGTGAAATGCCATCTCCATCCTGGTAGGAGGTTCATCCCCAGTGTGAATTTGGATTGACACATCATATGTGAGTTGTGCATCGGGGACAGACATGTCAGGACCCATAAAGAAATCTTGTTGCCCATAGGGATGGGGTGGCCCAACTTGTTATGGTGTTAGGTCTGTGTAGCCCAGGAAGGAAGGAGGAGATGCCTAAACTGATCAGAAGGATGGTCCATTAGGGCCTTGCATCTCGGATGAGCAGTCACTTCTTAATTTACATACAGGGAAATGGGTTCAGAGAGCTTCTGTGCTAAACTGGGTAACAAACGCAGAGAAAACCTGCAAAGTCCTGCCCCCGTTTCCTGCTCTAAATCCTGCACAACAGACTTTGATATCCAAGGCTGGGAGCCAACCGCTCTCGAGTCAATGGAAAGATTCCCCTTGACTTTAACGGTCTTTGCATGAGTGCCTAATTCCTTCCTGCTCACAGGCTCTCTTGGACTCCTTTATGGAAACAACTGCAGATAAAAAGTGCTGCAGTGAACTGTAAACCCTTCAGAGCAGTGCGATGGCAGTTTCTGCTGTCCTCCCAGACAGTTGGAATGGGGTTTTTTTTGGACAAAAAGCCTGATCCAGTGCCGTGGCTACAGTTTGAATGAGTGTTTTAACAAATATATTCAAGCAGACAGGGTTTGTGATCAGTCACTGGGTTTGGAGCCAGGCTTTTCCCAGCAGGATGGGAAACACGGGGAGTTTCTGTCTGTGTTAGGCAGAACTGAGCCTCCACAGCTTTGATATGCCAGCATCTCTCAGGGCTGTGGTCTTGGGTCTTGCAAGGGTTCAACTCCCTGCCTGCAGAGACCATGTCACTGCTAGAGACTAGATGTTGCCCAATTTTGTCAGCTCTTTGTGAAATGTGAGGATTTTGTCCCAGACTGTACCACTGGCCACTGTCCCATCTAAAACTGCCAAGAGGACAGGAGACCCCAGATCAGTGATGCACTTTCTTAACCATAAAGATGTTGTGAAGGTCCAGCCCCATTGCTGGGCTGAGCACTGTCCTGCCAGGACCAGGCTGATATCACACCTACCACACACCTGCATCTGCCCATCCTTCCCTCACTGCATGCAGCGTGGGTACCAATGTGATCCCATTCACAGCGTGGGTACAAATGTGATCCCTGTTCATGGTGTGGCCTCAATGGCTTGGTCACAAATCCATGCTCTTGCAAGAGGAACAGAGACCTGGCTTTCGCAGCTGTGCATTCCTGAGTTAAAAAGGGCAGCTCAGGCCCAGGCTGTTTCGTCGCAGAAAATCAGACCTGGGCGATCTATGGAAAAGCCTGGCAGCTGCACGAGCTGTCTGACTGCTGGAAAAATCCATAGCGAGCTCTGTCCGGGTCCCCTCCAGATTTGGGGAGCGCTCCCCCTCAGATCTTAAAGATTTTGAATGCTTGCCCATCGGTTTCACTAGAAACGTGGTCTGACAACTCCGAATTCAGAGATGCAGACATTATAAAGTGCTGGCCTGGCTCTTTGGGAAGGATTATTTGCTTTTTAAAGTCTCTGTCTGAAGCCTGGGCTGATCGTTCATTGCAGAGGAAAATCGGCAGCAGACTGAGACGTGGATGAAGTAATGAGTTCGTCTCTCTGCAGTCGAGCCAGGTACGCATTTTTTTTCCTCCTAGAACTTAATTAAAATGCATACATCTTTCCTCACATTTTTATGAAGCTCAATGGCAAATAACGGTCACTGTCTAATTTACACCAACATTCACTTGTTTTCATGGCTGGAAAGGACAGATCCAAGGGCGACATTGTTCCCTTGCATTTGGTTACTCTGAGATGAGCTATTTCCAGCAATTAAGCTATAAAACCTAGGTTTTATAATATGGGCTAGCACTGCCATGGGCTTGGATGTGCTGGTGAGAGGAGGATGGACTTGTCCGGTGAAAAATATATGTATTAGTGTGGGCTGGCTGATAAATCCTTACCTGGGTGATGCTTTTCATGGTGTTTTGCTGGCATTGGCATTGACCCCATGGACCTCACCCACTGAAGGTTTTGGAGGAAAACAAAAATCCAAGCCAGTTTGATTGAATAATGAGGTAAAAGTTTATTCATCCAACCACAAAACTGGTCATATTTAGGCAGAGCAAAATCAACCAGGGGCCCTCCTGTTGGGACAGAATAGTCTGTCCTACAAAGGAAACCACTGTGGGAGGGATTTAAAGCTGATGAAGGAAAAAAGCACGCCGTGATCCCATGGCCTTCCACCCCACTGGGATTTTGGTTACCCCAGACTATGGTCAGCACAGCTGGACCAGTCCTTGTCCCAGTCCAGCTGGCTTCTGGCATCAGTAGTCACTGGCGAGCACTGGCTGATGTGCCTCGTAGCATTTCATGGAGGGTTGATGTGGTTCCAGAAATGTCTCTGTGCTCCTCTGTGATATCCATCCAGCTTGGTTGCATCCCGCAGGGTTTTTGGTTATGAAATGGCTGGTTTACAGTGATGTTTTGAAAACTCACCTCTTCTTTATATGGAGTTGGTTCTCACCAGGAGGAATTTTGCAGCGTTGCGTTCTGCTCGAAATTACCACCGCTCTGACATGCCAAAGCTCAGGACGTTTCGTTCCATATTCTCCCCTAAACCTGACCAGTCCCATGACACCAAAATCTAACCTGAAATACTCAAATTTCTCAAATTGTGCAGCGTACACGGGAAAATAAGACATTTAGACATGTTGCTGGGATGGTTGCACTATGCGAGAAGGTTACGTATGTGCAAGTCCACCACGACTTCACAGGTGGTTGGTCTGGGTCTTGGCCAAGGCAAGGTGGCTGGAAGGATGCACGTGGCTTTGCTTGAGTGCTTTGTGGCTTGGCCATCTGCGAGGTGAATTCACAGGCACCATCTCTTGCATCCACCCCCTCCAGTTTAGTGCACGCCTGGTAAAAAGGGCAGCGGTAGGTGCTGTCTGTGTAATAAATGGCATTTGTATGACAAATGGTGCATCTCTAGGGCTTTCCCTTGCAGATGCCGAAAGTTGAGGCTGGAGTGATGGGAACAGAAGAGGTGGCAGCAGGAGCAGAGGGTTTGAGGAGCTTAGCACGGCCGCCTGTTTTGGGGGTGAGTTAATCAGCTTTAATACGTGTGGTTCGCAAGGCATGGTGATGAGCAGGAGCATACGGAGAGGGACGGCCATGGAGTTAAAGGAGCATTGGTGATAGCACAGAAGTCCTCCTGGCAATGTGATTTATTGGGTTGTGACGGTGTCTTTCACATCAAGTGGCAGATGCCTCATCATGCACAACATTTAATGCAGAATTTCACCATAGGAAACCGTTCTCTGTCTGCAAGGGAGGCACTGGGCAGGCTGGATGGAGCTGGCGGCGCTGGTTTTGTGATTGCCGTGGCTCGCGTTGGAAGGGGAATTTTTAAAATCAGATTTTTATTAGGTGCCTAATTGACTCATCATCCCTGCCCCCCCATGCACGCACACATTTGCTCTGCCCTGAAATGTGAGCTCAACCAGGCTGGCGAGAAATGTTTTCTGAATATAGCTGGGGAGGGTGAAGGAGGAGTGAATTTGTGCCATTTTTTAAGACAGAAGTTTGTAAAAGACTATATAAAAAAAAACCCCATGCAAAAAATAACAACAGGAAAAAGAAGTCGTGGTTTCTTAAGCCAGTTTGCATTCCTGGAAGTTGATGGCGCCCTGGATCACTGTTGTTTTTTTAAGGCCTCTTTCAGCATTTCTTTTAGGATAGTTTGTCTGTAGTGTGGGTATGTGTGGGTAGAGAACTGGGGAATATGCTGAGGGAAAAAAAAATGCTAAAAATGGGCAGGAACAGGCTGACTGCATATGCTTCTTTTTTTTTTCCTTAAATAAATAAAATATAGCTTGAAGTTTTAAAGATTTGGATATGTGGGGATGGAGCCCAGGCATGGCAAAGGAAGTCGGTCCTGAAGACCACATCTAATACAGGGTCTTTTGTGCTTCATTAACCACCACGCCTCCTCAGCTACAGCAGAGCTGTGTCTCGATTTGCAAAATAATCAGCCCAAAATTCTGATTTATGTCACTTGGAAGCTGCTTTGCTTTACAGAGTGGAGAACGGATAGAGCCAAGCCATCCCAGGCCAATACACTGAGAGCATGATGGTATTATGGTGGTCTTACAGGTCTTGCACAGGTTCCACCCGGAAATTTGTTTCGTTTCGGTGTCACATCTCATTCTGGCATTTTTGCTTAGAAAACAGTCATCTTTTTCAAGAGGTATTTATCTTTTTGCCATGTTACTTGTGCTTATGTGGAGCTGAGCCCCACCGGTCTCCACAGGATGCTGTTGCTTTGCAGGAAGCCCCAAAAATGGGGAGTTAGCTCAGCTGGTCCCCAAACGGGACAGAAGGAAGAGGGGGAGTCAGATGCCAAGGTCTCCTCCTGTTTATGTGCATGTGTGATAGCCAGAGCATGTTCTGGCTGTTCTGCTGATCTCCTGATGGTTGCTCTGGGTTTTTATTGCTTGCACTGAAAGAAAGGTTTGGTCCATCAGTCAAATATCCAAGGGGAACCTAGAAGGAAAAATTAATCATTGCATTGGTGTCTGGAGGGGCAATAACTTCACCTAGGGAGGGCTATGGCCATGTCCTGCCCTGAGCTGTGGGCGCTGTCGCTGCCAGGGGAAAAACACCCATTAAATCTTCACTCCAAGCTCTTCTCTACCCTCAGGCTCTGTAGATTGCAAGATCACAATCTTTGGGGTTTTTCTGTTGGTTTTTTTTTGTTCCTGTTACCAAATCAGAGACTGACGTTCCCAGTAAGCGTTTCCAACAGGTCTGTTCTCTGCTCATCACTCCTTTCCAATACAATAAAGCCTTGTTTGAAAAATTCACATTAGCTCTCTCCCTTTTTTTCCCTCAGCTGGAAGCTTCCTTTTAAAACATTAATATCCGCATTATTTTTTT
>NW_010194336.1:0-9108 GCF_000695765.1 Mesitornis unicolor | reverse complement strand
GTTTTCCCGTCTGTTTTACGAATTTTACCACAGGAACGAAAAAAAACCCAACCAACAGTTTAAAAAAAAAAGAGAAAACCTGACTCTGCACCCATCACTGCACCTCCAATCTCAACAACCCCCAAAAACACAGCTAAGACAGCACCATAGGGCAACTCAGAAGAAAGATCAAGTCTCTCTTCTGTTTCCTTGGTTACTGTCAATACTCCAAGTCCTTATTCTGAACCTGGTATTACCAGTGGCTGGTGTGACTGCTGAACATCAGTGCACTAGAGCTAAAATCAACACAGACCGCAAGCGCTGACCTCTTCCCTCTGAAGTTCTGCCTAATACTTTGTATTCAGCTGAAGCACATTTTCAAAGGTACCAAATCCAACCCCCAGACCAGCAAGAGATGGAGAATTTAATCAGTTACTGTGGCAATACATCCAAAATGCGCATCTGCTTTTTAATTTGAACGTGTCTGCCATTGCACTTCTGGTCATTTGTTCTGCTTTTATTAAACAATTATCTAAAAATACCTTTCATTAAGACTATTACTAGCCAGTACTTGGTGACCCTTAGGCTGAGGCTCTTGAGCTTGGAGCAGAGGAGACTGAGGGGTGCCCTCATTCCTGGGGATCCATTTAAAAGGGCAGTGTCAGGAGGAAGGAGCCAGGCTCTGCTCTGGGATGTCCAATGCCAGGACAAGGGGCAATGGTCCCAAGCTGGAGCACAGGAGCTTCAAGCTGAAGATGAGGCCAAAGTTTGTGAGTGTGAGGGTTCTGGAGCATGGCCCAGGCTGCCCAGAGAGGTTGTGGAGTGTCCTTGTGTGGAGACACCCAAAGCCCTGGCCGTGTTCCTGTGTGACTGCTCTGGTGATCCTGCTCTGGGGGGGTTGCACTGGGGGATCTCCAGAGGGCCCTGACAACTCCTGACATGCTGTGATTGCATGAAAAGGAAAATTCTTACCTTCAGTGAACTGTAAAATTCATCCAGCACTAAACTCATAGAACGAGTCAAGTTACTGATATAGGATGTCTCTTGATTCAGGGCATCCTGAAAAGTCTCAAAGTCCTGCATCCATTCTACAGCAAAACTGTGGTCAATGATGTCAGTCTGGAAGGAAAAGAGAAAATTTTCAGAAGTAATGATGGCAAACTCTTAAGTGGAGAAGTAAAACCTTTCCATTTTAAACTTAGTTTCAAAACGTCGGTCTTTTCAAAATATTCAGCCCTGGTCTGAAGTTTTCCAAGCTCTGCTCTTATCAAACCAACTACTCGAACACAGGAAGAGAAGACAAACAACCACTATCCCAGTTTTAAGAATGCACGTTTAGGGAAACAACGGCAAGTCTAAAGGCTTCTATGGTTTACTGGAAAGGCGCACCCAAAACCTGCAAATCTTAATGTTCCTTAAATCTATGTTTTTCACTGCACATATATCAGGTCCTTGGTGTTTTTCTATTCTCATCAAGAGCCAATTTTGAAGCGCTTGTCAAAATTCTTAAAATGCTTTACTTTCTACTGAAGGCAATAAACATCAGATCAAAATGAAGTTTAAAGTTACAAATCCTCGGCCTTGAGCCTACCCTTTCTTACCTAAAACTGATGAAGTCCCATGTCTTTCTGTCTTTCAAAAAAGCCATTTTCTTAAGAGCTAATGACCTTCCCACCTCATGCCTTTCTTCTGCAGACAAAGCTTCACAGCTTATTCTAAAATTACTGCCTGGAGTTGCAAAGAAAGCAGCGTACAAAGTCTTGCTCAGGGAGCAGGCAGGTGTAAAGGACACGTGTGGTTTGGGCGACTGGGAAGATGCTGGGGCACATCAGATACTTGTCCTACTCAGCTGGCACGAGGTAGAATTTCAGGTTCAAGGCATGAGTGCTTCGGAGGAAGCGTGTGGGATACACACACACAAAGCTTGCTATGCTGGGGAGCGATTCCTCGAACACAAAGGATGTCTGCTTAGTGTCACTGATCAGGACCAAACACCTTTTGTTAATTTAGCCTCTACAACAGCTGGGACTCCTTCCTCAACACCGTCCCCACTGCGAGCCACCAGCCTGCTGCTCAGCAGAAATTATTCATGATTAAGACAGTGGTTCTGAGGAAGCAGGGGACTGCAAGAGTGGATCCCATTATGAACTTACCCTTACAAAGTTAACTTTCCTGATAGCCTAGGGTTAAGGAGCAAAACACTTTTCAAATTGTTAGTATAATCTGTAACGTGAATGTTTGGGTGTAACTGCCCATCCCTGATTCCTCTTGTGCATAACAGACTAAGGACCCTTTCAGATTTGGTTTTCAGCCTGCAGCTCCCTCCAGCCCCTCCTTTCCAGAAAACCCATCAGTGCGGTGAGACAAAGACACTACAGCAAAGCCAAGAAACAGAACGTGTTCCACCAGGACACAAACCACAGCTCCAACTTACTTTGTTCATGACAACAATGAAAGGCAGCTTCGTCTTGTACAGGATACTGGAGGTCAGGGGAGGAAAAAACACAGAAAAATTAAGAATTAATGCAAGTCTCGCTTCAAGTTAAGTATAAGGCAGACAAGACTCGTGCAAAACTGAATACATTTGACCTCAAAAGATTAGTATTTCCCTCTGCATCAATAGAACGTAATTTTCACCCAATCCTGCTTACCATGGTTGAACAAAATACAGCCCCTAGGATGTAAGCGCACGTCTGTAAGATATAAAATCTCCTTCTGCAAAACCCAGTTGCTTCTGATTACTGTTTTCTGTGACTCTCAGGCCCCAGTTTTTAACTCTCTTTGCATTTTCTAACTGTTCTGACTCAACCTTTAGGTTCTCAGATATCGTTTGCGAACTGAGCAATGAATTCAAGTAACTCAGAACACCTATAAAGCAAATCTACCTCGAAACATGAGCTTACATATTCATTTCTCTGTACATCCCAGCATCTTTTGCTCAACTCTGGTGTCAGAGAACACAACATGTAATAAGACACGTTTTGCACAGTCCCATCACAGTGATACAGCTTTTGACGCCGATACAAGGATTGATGGGGTTTTTGAAAACCTTTCACGAACATTCAAATGAATTATGACAGCTCTAGATATGTTCACCTTTACATAGCTAATTAGTCCCTGATTTAACTAGAAAGAGAACAGATAAATCCATGTACAAGGAGGGAGAAAATAAATCAAGAGCTCCATGCTATGCTGAGCTCCAAACAAATCTTGAAGAAGCACTGAAAGTATTAACATTTAAAAAATAGGATAAAGTATCATGTGTTTACAGGAAGGAGCTATCTTGATACATTCTAGAGAAATTATTTTACGAGCAACAGGCAATGTGTTAGATCTGATGTAACCATCATCGCACTAAGGTCTCACGCATTATTTAATGCTTGCAGTGGGAGTTTCGACCCAATGACCCCCAGATGTCCACTGGCACCTCAATTATCTTGCTTATCCAGTGGGAAAACCACTAAGACAGAGACTGGCCAAACCAGATCAAGGTGTTATGAGGCATCAGTGCACGCTTGCACCCCAGAAAGGCAATCATGACCTGGGCGCATCAAGAGCAGTGTGGCCAAAAAGGCTGAGGGAGGGGAGGCTGCCCCCCTGCTCCACCCTCGTGAGACCCTGCCTGGAGTGCTGCATCCCACTCTGGTGCATGGCAGACATGGACCTGTTGGAGCAGCTCCAGAGGAGGCCACAAAAACTGAGGACTGGGACACCTCTGCTGTGGAGACTGGCTGAGGGTTGGGGTTGTTCAGGCTGGAAAAGGGGACACCTTAGAGCAGCCTTTCAGTACATAAAGGAGCTTGTAAGAGAGACAGAGAGACTTTTTGATAGGGCATGTAGTGACAGGACAAGGTGCAATGGTTCTAAACTGAGAGTAGGTTTAGATTGGACATAAGGAAGACACTTTTTATGATGGAGTGGTGAGACACTGGAGCAGGGTGTGCAGGGAAGCTGAAGATACCCCAGGATTGGAAGTGTTCAAGGCCAGGCTGGACAGGGCTTGGAGCAGCCTGGGCTGGTGGAGGTGTCCCTGCCCATGGAAGGGGGGTGGGCTGGATGATGGTCCCTTCCAACACAGACCACTCTAAGATTCCCCTCCAAAATAAGTATCAAAGGGACACAGCAATCACAGCAGCTGGACTGCCTTTCCAGCTGTTCTTACCTGCAGGCATACAGCATGTTGGACATAAAGGTGATGGGGTTAGTGCTGCGAGAGGTATCCATCACATAGACAACAACTGAAGGAAACGAGGAAGCCTGTAAATGCAGAGTAAAAGACATTTCAATGGGAAGTAGATGCGGTTCAACCGCCACTTCTTTCACTCTGCCCCACTGTCACAACACACAGAGAACACTTACCAAGGCCTCGGTTATGATGGCTCCTGATGCTGACCAGGTGAACACCTCAATTTGCCCTGGTGTGTCAATAATAACATACCTGGTAAGAAGTCACCCCCGAGAAACAATAAGGGAAAGTTAATTAAGCATAAGATCCTGTTCTGACTAGATTATCACAAGCACGTAACAGCAAATCACACTATCATTACAGATCAGAAAAGGTTCTCCCAAACAGTAACAACATTTATGGACATGCCTGAAAATTTCCTGTGTGTATCTGTAACTAAGAGGCACATATCCTCTTCAGATTATGTTAAAGAATCACAGAATATGAGGAGTTGGAAGGGACCTGGAAAGCTCCCCCAGTGCAACCCCTGCCAGAGCAGGATCACCAGAGCAGTCACACAGGAACACCTCAGGGCTTTGGGTGTCTCCACACAAGGAGACTCCACAACCTCTCTGGGCAGCCTGGGCCATGCTCCAGAACCCTCACACTCACAAACTTTGGCCTCAGCTTCAGCTTGAACCTCCTGTGCTCCAGCTTGGGACCATTGCCCCTTGTCCTGGCATTGGACATCCCAGAGCAGAGCCTGGCTCCTTCCTCCTGACACTGCCCTTTCCCAATGGATCCCCAGGAATGAGGGCACCCCTCAGTCTCCTCTGCTCCAAGCTCAAGAGCCCCAGCTCCCTCAGCCGCTCCTCAGCACGAGATGCTCCCCAGTGTTCACTTCTCCAAGTGATAGCGCTTGTATGGTAAGGAAACATGGCAAGGCCACTGTCTCACCATGGGTGCCGTATCCGCACCTCATCTCTGTGGCCCTGCTGGACTCTTTCAAGCAGTTCCTGTCCTTCTTGACCTGAGGGGCCCAGAACTGGACACAGGATTGCAGATGTGATCTCACCACATCTTTGCCAGAAGAAGGCATCAATTTGACACTTAGTACTGCAAACTCTTCAGAAGAATAATCAACTGTTGCCCATTGCAACAGTGGGTGAGGAAAACCAAGGGTCTAGTGGAAGGTAAGAACTGCAGAACTGGAATCAGCAGACATTTCTTGAACGTATCTGAGAAAGGCAAGTTTGTCTGCTCTAATTCTTTGCCCTTTTCCACATAAAATTTGTACCAGGGCTGAAAAGCAACTAGAACACATGCAGAGAACCTTTTCAGGATTTCATATGGGTTTCACACACTGATTCCAGAAAAGCAGAACTCGGTAGAATGTACTCACTTGGATGCATTTTGTCTTTTTTCAATAAACTTCATCACCTGATTGGAAAATAAAGCATATTTGGTATTCAGGGTCACAACAGGAAACTGTCATAATCATTTCACAATAGAAACTACATTAACTCGGACAGCCGCATGTATGTATCAAAAGAAGAATAAAGTCTCTTAGGCTTTTCAGTTTGTGAAAATGTCCATCTAAGGAAGGGTGGAAAATGCTCAGATGCTGCACAGGTCAAAGACAACCTTGGTTTTGTCTGTGTTCCAATACCTGGCTAAAGAAATGGTGTAACAAATGCAGCTGCTCCCTACCCTTTTACTAAGGGACTGTGCACTGCCTCAATATCCTGCATCACCCACCCCAGCACTGATTTAGTATTGATTTAAGAGAGCAGTCAACTATCAAATAACCCTAGGAGAACTTAATTCGTTTCCAGAAGTAAGCTTCTCTTCTTCAAGGTCAGAGCATTCACGTGAAAGGCTCCACAGTGAGCACAGCGCAAGAGAACGGTTGCGTATGAAGAATAAAGAACGATCTGCACGTGCGGCTTCTAAATTTTACTTTAAAAAAACTGAAAAACTGCAATTTCTCAAATGAAAGCTGATGTGCTTTGGCTGCTTTGTGAAATACATGGTTCTGTATGGGAAATACTCCTAACTCCAGAGAAACGTGAGGAGGCTACCGAGTGCCCTCCAAATACACAAAACACGGGATCTGCAGCACAGTCCCACACAGGAACAGCCTCATACCTGATCAAATCTCGTAGCAAAGAGATTGAGAGAGGTCACTATTCCACCATTCGGGCCCAGCCCATATCTAGATGCATCATTGAGGAAAGCAGACGGTTACATAGACCTCAGAGGGCTTCTTTTTCGGTTCCGGGAACAGCTGCCCACGTACCATGCCCATTGGGTACCTTGCACCAAAAGACAATACCACTAACAAGTAATTAAGTCTCCCAGGTGTTGCAGTAGCATAACAAATGCAAAGTGGTCTTTCTCTTGCCCAAATATATGCGACAGAAGGAAAAGGGGCTACGCCGTGGCTTCCCCTTGCCGGTATTCAAGCATTACCACTCTGGACAAAGACAACGTACACATGTGCATACATCAAAGACATCTTCATCTTTCCAAAAAGATCTACACCACGGCCAGTCACTGCCCTGGATGCACCTCATTTTAAGAATCCATACTTCTTCTGGCTGCTGGCCTCCACAAAGAAAGACACAGCTCTTCAAAAGAGGAACAGAGACAAAAAAGGCGCAGGCAGCGTGCCTATTAACTGCAAAAATGTACTATTAGGCAGAATCACGTTTAGGACAGGAGAAAATGACCTAAGGAGTGTCAAATCTTGTAGAACACACGTTTCTAACCCTCACATGCAAGAAACAGTAAAAAACTTGCAATTTTCATGCAAGATTCTGCATTGCTGCAATCCCCAACACCTCCTGCCCCCTCCATCGTAGTGTGCAGAAGTGACAGGCTTTTCACAGAATCTGAGATTACAAATACCATGATTTAGACAAAATAAAAAGGATACTGCTTCATTACTTCTTTGTACTTCACGGTGTCCCTGATATCTGGAGGAGGAAAACACACAAACAGCTTTAGGAGATCATAACCTTCTACATCAATTTGCTGACAGGTGAAATCCCCTCTTTTTTCTAGCAAGCCTCCCTTTTGTCTCAGCAAGAGGTGTAACACCAACAGGAAAAATCTCCCAAGCAGAATAAATGCAATCTAACAGACTAGCTATGCTCTCAACTTATATATGAAACCCAATGTAATTCACATGAAACACCACCAGTTTAGGTATTTAGCAGTAACTGCCTGAGTTGAATTTTATTTTCAGATCAACATCAGTTTACTTACCCAACTGTATTATCATCGAATCCCAGCGTGGTTTGGGTTGAAGGGCCCTCCCAGCGCCCCAGTGCAACCCCCATGGGCAGGGACACCTCCCCCAGCCCAGGCTGCTCCAAGCCCCGGCCAACCTGGCCTTGGGCACTGCCAGGGAGGGGGCACTCACAGCTTCTCTGGGCAACCTGGGCCAGGGCCTCCCCACCTCACAGCCAGGAATTTCTGCCCAAGATCCAGTCTAAATCTCCCTTCTTCCACGTTAAAACCATTATTACAGATCCAGCACTGGAAGAGATGCTCTAATTAACCATGTGACATCAATAAAACAACTTTGTTATCCACATCGCCCTTCCTTATGCACAGAATTGCTTGGTTGGAAAAGACCTTCGAGATCATCACGTCCAACCGTTCCTGTCTGCCCCCTAAACCATATCCTTCAGTACCTCGTCTACCTGCTCTTTAAACACATCCAGGGATGGTGACTCCACCACCTCCCTGGGCAGCCTGTGCCAGCTTCTGACGACCCTCTCGGTAAAGAACTTCCTCCTTATCTCTGACCTGAACCTCCCTTGGCACAGCTTGGTGCCGTTTCCCCTTGTTCTATCCCCCATCACCTGGGAGAAGAGACCAGCACCCACCTCTCCACAACCTCCCTTGAGGCAGTTGGAGGTGGTGATGAGGTCTCCCCTCAGCCTTTTCTTCTCCAGGCTAAACAAGCCCAGTTCCCTCAGCCGCTCCTCATCAGGCTTGTTCTCCAGAGCCCTCCCCATCCTTGTGGCTCTTCTCTGAACACGCTCCAGAATCTCAACATCCTTCTTATGGTGAGGGGCCCAGAACTGAACACAGCACTCGAGGTGCGGCCTCACCAGTGCCGAGTACAGGGGGATAATCCTTCCCTTATCCTCTGGAGAGACAGGCTGACAAACTTTGGGAAGCTTAAGAGACAGGACCCTCACAAACCTAATGACTAGTAAGCCCTTTGAAACAGGGAAACATAAGATTTGTTTTATTGTTAAGGCATTTTCTTTAAGCTTCATGTCTTCTAAAGTGCTTTAGAGAAGTTATTTGATAGCACTTATGGCTACCATTGTTCTTCATGTTGGGAACAGCTCAAACTGCGGCTACGTTCATCGCTGACAAACAAACCACAAGAACCCAGGCACATCAAAATCACACCACGTAAAAAAAATGTACAGATGCAATGGAAGGCCTTTAGTCCCCAAAATTCACATGTTAAAGACCGATAGGAGAAAGGACTTAAAAGGACGTAAGGACTCAACGGATTGCCCAGGGCTGTGGTGGAGGGGCTCAAAAACGTGTTGATGTGGCACCTGGGGACATGGTTTAGTGGCCAGAGTGGGGCTGGGCTGATGGTTGGACCGGATGATCCTAGAGGGCTTTTCCAACCTTAGCGATTCTATGAAACTTAAGGAAAAAAATCGTAAAAGTCTTTCTTGTGTTAGGACGCAGAATCTCTTAAAGACGATACAAGCAGCCTGGCCAAAAGTCTGACACACCCCAGTCCTGCCCCCTCTGCGAAGCACAGGCCGAGCAGAGCGGCAAAGGCGGGTTTATTTATTTATTCCCGGCACAACGCACTCGCTCTCTTCTGGCGGACCGCGCCCGCCCCGGCGGCACTCACCGATGTTGGCGGGGAAGGGCAGGTCGCGCACGGCCGGGTCCAGGTTGATCACGTACGGGGGGCT
>NW_010194335.1:81328-81920 GCF_000695765.1 Mesitornis unicolor | reverse complement strand
TATATCTATAAAATTATATATATATTATATTATAGCCATATATTTTTATGTAAAATTAAATCCCTTTATTTGCTTCTGTAAATAATTGTCTGTAAAATAAGTATCAGAGGTATTAATTTTGCTATTTGTTTTTTCAAAACAAATTATTCATTTTGCCTGAGAAACATAATTGCATGTTCTTAACTGGAAACACAGTCCTGACAAGACTGCCAAAAAGCCGAGATGATGTACTTTGTTAGTGCAGACATGCAAGAGCTTATGGACAGCAGCAACACTGGCGGTACAAAGCTGCGGGGACTGGGTATTTTTCTGCTGCTGCAATGCAGAGCTCTAGTTCAGGCACCCTCTGCCTCACATGAGACAGTTTCTATATATGATAGGTAGGTGCCTGGAAGATGATATTAAGCACAGTAAATAAATGCTCTGTTGAACCTCTTCCTCAAAGGTTTTTTAGACATCCTCTAAGATGAGGGGTGGATTTAGGGCAGAGAAGTGAGCCCATTGCCAGTCACAGCTGGTGCCAGGTTGGCCTCGCACAAAGGTGGAAGAGCAATTGCTTCTTTGCTCATCAGCACAGTTGCTTAACACCTGA
>NW_010194335.1:51909-81297 GCF_000695765.1 Mesitornis unicolor | reverse complement strand
GCTGAAGACATTTCCCTGGAGTTAGTGCTCACTGACCAGGAAAGAGATGCTGCCTGCTCAGCACACCCTTTGGCCAGAGCAGCCCTTTAAGAGGAGGATTATAAGGATTTGAATCCTTCAGGGCAGGACTCCACTTCCTTGGTGACTCCTCAAAATAGAGGTGGGAGCTATTATTTTAAAAGAGTACTTATGGTCCCTGCTTACTTCTTTGAAACAGGAGTTTTGTGCAGCTGCCCTCAGAAGCAGATTCGGCTTACGAACAGGAGCACACATGGAGGGCAGGGGTTCAGCTGTGTCCCCTTCCCTCAGCAGATTTATTGAGGTTGATGCGAAATTAAGTGGTGACTCCTCAAAATAGAGGTGGGAGCTATTATTTTAAAAGAGTACTTATGGTCCCTGCTTACTTCTTTGAAACAGGAGTTTTGTGCAGCTGCCCTCAGAAGCAGATTCGGCTTACGAACAGGAGCACACATGGAGGGCAGGGGTTCAGCTGTGTCCCCTTCCCTCAGCAGATTTATTGAGGTTGATGCGAAATTAAGCCTTTGGTGATGGGCACATTAGCTGCAGGAATAATGCTTTTCTGCCTTTTCACATAGGGGTGTGCTGCCAGTCATGGCATATCAGAAGCTGCAAGCTCCCAGGAACTGCAGTCTGCAATGTCCTTTAAAGTGCTGAGGCCAAGACAAAACAAACATACTTGGCTTGTTTTATCTCTGCTTTCCAGACAGTGTCCAAGTGTCTCTGTATTCCTGGTGATTGTCCTTTCCTGTCTGACTTGACCAGCACTCACAATCTAGGTATTGTAGCACCCAGCTGGTGGGCACCCAGGCTCATTCCTGGACCTCTCTAAACACCTAAATGTTGAGCAGTGCTCACAGCTAGAACAGCAAATGAAATGCTGGATATTGAGAAATTTTATATGCCAGCTGAGAGAGGGTTGTAATAATGTAATTTTTAGATGTAAGTGCATCTAAGCCTTTCAGATGGGTAACCCTCACTCCTTCTAGCACTGAAGTCAGGGAGAGTGTTCAGCATTTCTATCAAAGGCCAAACACTGTGAGATCTGGGCAGTCAGACCTAAAATAAGTCAGATAATACACTTTTTCTCAAACAACGCTGTTTGCAAAACTGGTAGAGAAAATGCCAAATTTTATCAATGACCTTTAGAACTATTCTCTGTTTTCAATGCTGAACACATCCGTTTCATCTCTGCATTTAAAGGCCTCCTTTTCTTCTCGTATATTTGAGCTGCAGACAATAATTCTAATTAAAAACATGTAAAAGCCAACAAATGCAACAGAAGTATTTTCTCTTTTGAAAACCATGGATAATTACCTCCAGTATCCATTACTTAGATGCCTCATGTCATGTTTTTATTTTGTTTCTCTGATATTTTTCTCTTCCTGCCAATGCAAATCTCACGTATTGATTGACTTCTATAGTATTTTACCTGAACACATTACATTAGCCATAAAAAGCACTATTTTATTGTATTACTTGGGGGGAGGGGGCAGGGAGAAACTATCACTCAGCCAGATATTTTCTACATTACATATTAAGACTGCAATGCTTTAATAGTAGAAAGACAAACAAGAATTTTTGCTAATAACAGCTCCCCATTTCATTATGTAACTGGCAAAGTATTATTTAGGAGACTACAGTACAAATGATTGAAAATTAAATCACCATACAGAAACTTATTCATTGAAAGTAATAGTTAAAACTCAGAAGACTGCATATCAAAGGCAAAGGTTAAAAAGAGAAATTATAAAATGTCAAAAGTATCTTCTTTCTAAATATACAGGCATCTCAAGGTACAAAAGCATGTGCATCAGAAAAAATAAGGGAGAGGCTTTTAAGTGATCTCTGATCCTACAGGTCAAATACCACTTACAAATTATACATAAAAAATTTAATATCTCTTCAAATCAAGGTATGCTGCTGTACAGACTATATACTGTCTACGTGCTACTTATTAGTTGAGAAACTTTCAAATCAATTAACTTAAACATTGTTTCCCTGACTTCTCTTTCCCTCACCTCTTTATAAGATTTGTATTGTCCTTATGGCATGACTTCAGCACAGGCCTTCCTAAACTCACTAATGAATGAAGATATCCATCCAAATAGTTCCTGAGAGTCTAGGTCTTGTGGCTCCCCAGATTTTACCTGTAAATTTGGAAGAGAATACTTAACATTAGTATATTCAAGTAACCTAAACCATGTCCAGGATATTGATGAAATTAAAAAAGCAAGAGAAAAGTTAAATACCATCATCATCACCATCATCATAATAATAATATAATAAACAACTTAGAGCTGGCTAAAATCTCCAGCAAGCTGAGAACCAAAACATCTCAAGCAAAAGTGGCCCCGGAAGCTGTCACCTCAGTAACCTGCTTTTCTGTATAACCCAGTCTCTGGCTGGACTGCAGATCTCCAGCTGAAGAGGACACAAATCAATAAAGCTCTGTAGTTTGTTAAATGAACCCATTCATAAAAAAAAGTGCATACATTAGGAAAAAGGTTTATATTTCACAGTGGGCATGGTAGTAGCATATTCAAGCCAAAAAGTTTCCTTTTCTGTCATTTCGCTTTTCAAACAAACAAGAAAGTTCATAGGGAAGCAGACATTTTTGGAAGAAAATGTAATTTATCAAAGAGCCCCCTTTCCCTGTTCTTTCCTTCACCTGAAAAAGGTGAACAGATGGAAAGTTTTTGAAAAAGATGTGACCAATATTGGCATCATGTCTGCTCCGCTATAAAACAAGAGGTGAAATGCAGTCATACTACAAAGTTCAGTACTAGGAGAGGGATTCCTGTTTTAACTAAAACTACTTCCACATAGGTTCTCCAGTCATAGGATAGGAAGGGAGTTTTGATATTAAATCTGTTGCTAAGGTTTAATTCAAGAGGTTTGTCATCATTTTCAAAGATTCCTCCTTAATGGGATCAATGAGTTAAAGAACATAACCCTGTCTGCAATGGCTTTCTAATTGAGCAGAACAAATCCAGAGAACATGCTCCAAAGGCTTAATCAAAAAGTTTAAAAAAGCATCTTGTGTTGCTACGAGTTCTTATCTTGGCTGTGATTGAGAGCTACTCTGTAACTGAGGGATGCAGCTCTCCCAAGACTGAACAGCAATGTAGTTGTATTTCAGTATTTCAGATTGCAACTGAAATAAACAGAGAGGTTTGCACTGGTATCTGTCATTATCTGAATATGTTCACCTGGACATCATCTGACTTGTTCTTAGGAGAAAATCCTCTGCGTGGAAATCAGAAACACAGTAAAAGCAACCGCTCACATATAATCCAGTCACCAAAACTTTAGCATTAACCAGTGACATTTGATTGATAGTTTTGCCTGTTGTGCTCCTAATTGTACCTCCTGGTGCTCCAAGCCCTTGATCTTTGGCACGCCTCACCATTCACCCATGGTGTACCATCACTTAAACAGTAATGAGAGGCGCATTTCCTGGAGCTAATGACCATCTGTGAGAAGTTGATAGCCCACAGCTATACCACAGGCAGTTATCCCCAATTTATGGTTCATTCCGTAGAAGAGTCACATGCCAAGGTCACTATTGATTTTATAAGTAGAATATAAAATCATACAGGTAAGCTTGTGGATTTTTGGTTTTTGTGCAACATGATTTCCATGGCTACCTACAACACGTTTCCAGATCAGATACTCCCCCAGGTAAGCTGGACTATTCCTTCCTAGTGCTGTTGAGATGATAGCCTGGTCTTTGATCACCCATCCTATTTTATATTTGCTTTACATTTTTGCCACTTTATAAATATGCAAAAAGATCTGCCTAGCAATAACATTATTCAGAAGAAAAAAATCCATTCTAGGTGAGAGAAATATATAAAATGTCTAACCTTAGAGAATAATAGGGGGAGGGGAGCAAAAAGCAGCTAGGTTAAAACTTAAGGAAACTTCCAGCTATATGGAAAATGAAATCCTCTTCAGATGCAAATAAGAGTCTCAGATGAGAGTTTCCAGTACAAGAAAGGAAAGCAAAGAGCCTCACACGTGTATCTGTATCACAGCATCACATGTGTAACGCCTCCTGGCTGGATGTGCACAGCTGGAGAGAAACGACCTCTGTGCAGGGGTGGCACAGTCTGCACATGCAGGGGGGCACATCCAGCACCCACCCAGCATGACCCAGCTCTGCAAGCAGGACCGGCCACATGACAGTAACGCCTTCTGAAGGTGGCTTTTAGGTCAAATGGGTCAAATTCTTCCATATCCCATGCAAGAAGTGTCCCCCCAGAGGTTTTACAGCAAAAATCTCCCCATTTTTAAATTTGATGAATACTTTTCAACCATTTCCACTCATGTAACTCAATTGTTAATTCTCTCATTTACACTATCTTTCCACCTTTTCAACTTCTTGCTTTATCCCGGCCCTTCAACCTTTTTTAAGGCTTTGGACAGAGTTCTTCATCTATGTGCTACCATATAAATTTGGCTTCTTACCCTACAGTGAGGCATTTTTCCCATTTGTTAAAGGTTGCAAGAGACATAAAAACCACCTTGCACATTGTTACAATATTACCTTTAGTAAAAAATTATTAATTAAATTTCCTTGGTCAAACATTTTACTAATCTTCCATGTCTGTTAAAATAAGTCCCCAAATGGCTTCTGGCTGCATCTTCTGTGCAACATTTGCACAGAACAAGGGGTAATGGTGTCAAACTGGAAGAAGGTAGATTTAGACTAGATATTAGGAAGCAATTCTTCACTGTGAGGGTGGTGAGACACTGGCACTGGTTGCCCACAGAAGTTGTGGATGCCCTCTCCCAGGCAGTGTTCAAGGCCAGGTGGGACGGGGCTTTGGGCAGCCTGGGCTGGTGGAGGTGTCCCTGCCCATGGCAGAGGGGTTGGACTGGATGAGCTTTAACGTCCCTTCCAACCCAAACCATTCTGTGATTCTAGGATTTGCCTGTCATAAAACTTATCTATTTCTAGTCCCTCCCCCTCATGAAAAGGGGGAGGAGGAGGGGAGGAACAAAAACACAAACCAAAACCAACACCACCACTTACAGCTGTGTCCTAATCCCAGGACTAGGAAGTTATTCCAATTTCAGAGATTAGTACTAAATTTCAGCAAATCTGTCTCTTTCCTCAAAACCTCCTAGTGTGCCTATTCTGCTGGAGAATACTGTTAGGGTAGCAGTGACCTCCTGAATTTCTACCACACTCCAAGAACTCTGTGCTAAACAAGGAATCTACATGCTGTGTTGTTAAAAACTGCAGTGTGGGGATTTTATCACTCCTTCTGGTGTGACCCTCTGACCCAAAAAAACATTTTCTAGTGTATTGGATCTAGATGGGTGGCTTTTGTTCAGAAAAAAAAATGACTTGAGAAAATTAAGTGCTTCTCTGGTGCAAGTGTGGGTGAATATAATAGGAACAAACAAGAACAGACAGTTTCTTTATCAGAAATTTTCTGCCTGGGGAGCTTCCTTTCTGATCAGCTTATTTTTAGGTCAGTGCTACTACTAAGGTCTCTATCCTTGAATTTCTCACATTCAAATAACAGTAGCTAAATCAATGCCCTGGACTATGAGCTTTTCCTTAGAAAAATCCTTCAGCCCAAACGACAGAAGATTTGTGGCCACATCCCAGCCAAAGATGCGATTGTTGGAAGGCACCAAGCATGTTATTTTCCATAACATTTTCTGTAACATGCTGAAAACAGCCAACAGTCAAACTCACTGAATTTATAAAGATGGTGAACATCTACTTTTGACACTTGGGCCACAGACCCTCTAAAAAGTTGTCTATAGTTCTCAAGAAAAATAGAAGCCAAATTTTCATTCAAAATATTCCACCACTGTTACATGCGATTTTATTTGTTACTTCAGTTTCTGTGGACAGTGTAACTATAAAGCATGTGGAAGTATGGGAAACTTTCATTTTTTTAGGAAAAAGAAATGTAGATTTCTTTTCATTGCAATTTAATATGACATGTACCAGTATGTTGCTATAAAGCTTCTTCATTTCATCACATCTTTTTGACAGCTGGGATAGATCCCCTTCATATTTCTGAATTAAATCCTGTAATAAAATAAAACTTTTTAATTTGGTATAGAAGCATAATATTAAAGCAGAAATTAAACAGCAGTGAAAAAAGATAATTCAAGTCAAAATTTTCATGTCACAAAAATTTCACATTTCACAAAAGATAATCATACATCAAGTGCACACATTTCCTTGCAAGTATTAAGACATCAAAGACAAAAAAAGAACCATCAACATTACATAATTTTTTACTGTATCATCCAGTGACACAACCTAAATCTATTAAAACTGACAGAACTAGATAAGCATCAAAGCATCATAAAGTCCTAATTTCCACCCACATTTGGCATAGTCTAGCCTTTTGCACGTGAAGTAAACACTCCCATTCACCAATTCTTAAGGATTCAGCTACAAGGCCTTAGAAACTTAACTTTTGAAACAAAATTTCTTAATCACAGTTCCTTTGTAGTGTATCCATTATATATAAGTATATACATATGCAAGACAACTCAATATGTATTGGAGCAGCATAGCGCTCAGCTGTTCCAAGGGCGAAGGAAGCGTGTGGGTTTAGCAGGTGCTGACACCATCCAGTAAAGCACAGCATGAAGGTAACCAGGACAGCAGACGCCCGTGTCCGTAGCAGTGGGAAACCACAGCAGTGGGAGTATCTGGAAGTATCTCCATTGACAAATAGCTCAACAGTGCTCTTGCGAGCTACCTGAGTTCTTTGCCCCTGGGCTAATAAGCCCTGCGGTTGGCTCTGCTGACTCCTGGCCAGAGCTGGGTTCCCTCCAGCCTGCTCACCCACCTCCCATCCACCACTAGCATGGGCAGAATCATCTCAGATCAACCTATACTCACAATATCGGCATGTCCTTGGATGATGTTTCTTTATGTTATTTTCCCTTCTGACCAAGGGCAGAGGAAGTTATTACAAAATCATATATATGCCCTAAAATTGCTATTGTTCCAAAATGCTTATAATGGGTAATGGTGGAGCTACGTGTTCCTCATATACTCCAGCTTATTTGCCTGTGAAGCAGAAACTCTGACAAGCCCTTCCCATGCCACAGCTTATGGTATGAGATATTATCAGAAGGAAATAAAAGGCCACTTTCCCTCAAATGCTCATGACCCCCTTGCAAGGGCAGAACTCAGCAAAAACTAAGCAGATGACTCATCTTACCTCCAGCCCACAATACGGTTGTGATAATGTTACCTTTAGTTCCTTGCAGAACTGTGACTCCTGGGGTGTTGCCTTGATTGTCTTGGGTTTAATAAGCCGCCTGCACTGAACAATGTTTTCCAATTCTTTTTTTAAAACTAATAAAAGAGAAAGAAAATTGGAAATTTCACTAGTGTGCAGTTATGTCTAAAGGACTCCAAATGTCTAATTTAGGACGCATGGAAAATTTAGGGGAATATGGGTCTGTGGTATGTTCATCTAGGAATATTAACTTTCTCTTTTGAAATATAGATCCTAAAAGTGGCAAGGGTCTTCTGGTAAAAAGTAGTCTGTGATCACTTCACAAGCAACTGCAGAATAATGAAGAGGTTGATAGTTTGGTTATGCAGCAGCCATAACTTTGACCTTTCCTAGCTTTGAGCATTGGGATTAGCGATGAAAATAACATTCTTCAAACCTACATTTCTGTGTAGAAAGTTCAGGGTTCCTTTAAAGATAAAGAACAAAAATTCTACTCTATGTCACAGTAAAAAAACCTTGTCAGTTAGCACTTAGCACTACACCCAACTGCTACTGTGGGACTCTCATGGTATGAAACAGGGGAGAAGAGGACACAGCCTTGGTTCCAGGTGCTCAGTCCTGAACTGACCGAGGCTGCAGTCTAGCACCTTCCTCCCCTTGTGCTCATGCAATAGTTGCAGCAGATGAGCCCCAGGATGTGTCTTGAACTACAATGATGAGAAAGGCTGGTTCAGTGGCATTTGGTCCATCTCCTTCCCTCTCTGCTCTGGAGAATGGGACTCAGAAGATAAGAGTGATCTACACTGGGCCCATTAGGAATCCACGGAGAGAAGAGGACAGTCAATCTCCTCCAGTTCCCATAACTCACCTTCTCTGTCAGCTCTCAAAGAGTTCAATCTAAAATCCATTGACTTCACTGGTCATCCTGTGATTTACAACTGTAAGTTGTAAATGTCTCCCAAAGTCTATCTACATTTGAACAACCTTATTCTGTTCCCTCCTGTTGACTCCAGTAGTGTTGGATTCCTTTCTAGAGAAGGACCCTGGTTTAGTTCAAAGAAATTCTTAAACTTCAGGACTGAAGTGTAAGTTTTCTCTTGCTGCATTGACTGTTCCTGGCAACTCAGCTGTAACTACAGCCATAACTTTGATGAAGCACTTGTATCAGTTAATGTTTGTAGATTATGATAAACTCTATTTACCACGGGCAGTATATTTGTTACATTTCTAAACCACCTGGACACACATTAATACCTCTTTTTAAAAAATTCTTCACAGTAACATGGCAGGTTAAGTATCACCATAGCAACACTTTACCATAATGTTTTGAATCTTTACCTCTCTTTACAAACTACAGAAGTGCAATGAAAACCTGTTCCAAAAGACTGCACAACATATGAAAATCTTTCTCTGAATTTAGAAACCACATTTACATACCATCAACTTCAGCACTGAGGCCCTTCATGGAAGCTGGAAAGGAAGAGAAAGGAGAAAAAAATGCTAATAAGTATCATTCATATTGTGAGAACAGGAACTTCCACAAAAGTTGAAGGACTTCATTATTTTTTATTTGTTGATTTCTATTTTTCCCCCTCCTCTTACCATCAGGAACAGCTTCAAATTCTGTCAACTCCTGAGAAAATTTAGCCAAATCAGGCTCATGTAAGAAGATCTGCTCCACAAGGGCGTGAAGCAAGGTGAATGTCCTCTCCTTACCCCACAACAGAGGTAACTGCAAATAGAACAGCACAATAATTGACAGACTGAGCTTTTACACTAAAAATAAATAAATAAATAAATAAAAGGCAGAAAGAAAGAAAGAAAGAAAGAAAGAAAGAAAGAAAGAAAGAAAGAAAGAAAGAAAGAAAGAAAGAAAGAAAGAAAAACAGCAGGGCTGTTGATAGCTTCCAGGTAAATTTGACAAGAATAGAAAACACAATGAAATTAAACTTCTTTTCAAGCTGCCATTTCACAGACATGCTTGATTAAGATCAGCTTTACACTTTCATAACCTTGACCTTCCTTGTTCTCTTGTATCTTCTTATTCACAAGGGTCTTTTTTAACTTAAGGTATCCTAATTGATTACAAATGATTTTGGACCTCCAAACGTGATCATTATTCCTTTTCACTTAAAAGCAGTGTGCTGTGTTCATGAAGACAGTAAAGATTCCCTTAATTGAACCTGGGAAGATGTTCTGTTGCAGAAAATGATTTTGTAGCCATTTTTCATTATGATAGATGTGGTATTATGGCAGTTATATATATATTTATATAAAAAAATAAAGAATGCAAGTTGTGTCTCAGAATTGTCACTAGAGTTATAAATCACTCACTCATATATTAAAGTCTCCAGATGGGAAAGATACCTTACAAAAACAAAATAAAAATTCTCTCTTCTATTCACAGATCAGGCATAGTCTTACAACAGTGTTTAAGACACAAGGCAGCTTATGAAATTTGTATCTATTTCTTACTTCTCAGGATAAAAGTATGATGCTCTGACACTATTGGGTGCAGGAGGAGGAAAAAACCCTGCACTCACTAGCAGCATTTTCTGATGGCAAGTTCTGATGAAGAGGGGAAAGCAGTTTCCTTCAAAATAATTGAAAACTCAGCCTAATGTCACAGAAGTTGTAGGTCAATGAAGAAACAATTAAAGAACTAAGATGTAGACAGTGCTTCTCAGAGCAGATATCTATCAGGAAAGAGTAAAATTCACAACTGCCACCTTCGTCCCCTATCCAATCATCCAGCAAAGCATGAGGGGTTCAAACTGTTGCAGGCAAATTTCACTCCCTTCAAATTTGTTTGTTTACTTACATTCCACTTTTGAAATTTTACCTTAAAATGTCATTATGTCAACCACCACAATGTCAACCACTTGTTGCAAAAGACCTTCGCATTGGAGTAAAATGAAGTGCTAAGAAATTACTCCAGTGGCATAAAAGTGCAACTACAACAGAGAAATGCCATAGTTACAGCCTCTGACCACAGTGAAATGAAGAGAATCCATACAACGGTGCTCTGCACAAAACTGCAAAATGCCATTTATCTCAACTTGCATCACACCAGAGGCCTGTAGCTCAGGCGCCTTTTCCAGCCAGGGGATCTTAATATCAGGGCAGTCAGCATTTTGATGTTCTGCCTCATTAGATACACAGTCTGTTCAATACCCCAGTGCCCCTGTCCAGCCAGTGCTGCTGTCTGAAGTGGGGAAATCCAACTTGTTAGAACACACATTAAGGAATACTTTGTTAAACAGGATTTTGTTTCTAGTGTAACCAAGAGCAGATGTTAAAATGTTAGCTACTCATTAAAAAATATTGCCTTTCTCCACATTCAGAGCAAAACTGACTTAATATTAATGGCTAACGTACCTTAGAATATGATTATTTTAATGACAAGAAAAATATTTACTCACTTTGGTCAAAGACGACAGGCGAAATCCTTTAGCCTTCTCTTTTCCAGCCTTTTCATTTAAGTGGTTCCCAATGGCTAAAATGTACTCTAAGACAGCAACAAATTTCTGGCTGGATTGCAGTTGCTTACTCGCTTGGATTTTCTGGTTTATTAGCTGAAACACACAAACTTTCCTTCAGATCAAATTGAAAATGTGAGTAAATCAATGGTGCCTATAACTTCCCTTTGCCAAAAGACTCATTGTCCTCACCTGAAGCAAGTCACACTTCAGCTGACTCCTGTCCAACTTTCCTGGGGCAACAGGCCAGGGGTTTTCAGGAAGGACCATTTAAAAGTCTCCCATCAAGATAAAGCTGGTGTTGGCAGAGCTACCCTGCCCCCGATGGAGGTCACAGCCTTTCTGGCTGCCAAACCAGCCCTGCTAAAATGACTTCAACCTCGTCTCTTAAAAATGCTTCTGAAGAAAAAGTATTTTGCTGTTTGAATGCACCAGATCACACCAAATGTCAGGCATCAGGGGAAGCAGATAGCCTGAAGCGCAGTATAAGGTTCTCCATCCTTCACCTCCCTCCCTTCTGTTCATACCAGCTGAAGACTGTTATCTTATCAAAATTCTTAGCACAGTTTCCCCACAAGGAAGAATGATAATTTCCTGTAATCAAACTCAGTATCAATTTCTGTTTTCCCAGGGAAGCCATCTCCCTTCTAGGACTACAAACACAAGAGGTGGTTTTGGTTTAGATTAGGAAACGTACATTTTTTAGCACCACACCTCTCTTCATCAGTCATCAACACAAAAATCTAAAAACAGGGAAATGATGAAACACACAGGAGAGCTGAAAGCCGTTGTTAAAACTTTTATAACACATCACAGGGCCAGAGGGTGCTGCAAGTCAATATTCAGATTGTCCCATAAAATTTTAGGTGTATAATCTATGGTTTACAAGCATGTTAGCATGCATATGTAAGAAAATACTTAGACAACTAATCAGCTCTTCAATGAACATTGGATAGCTGTCAAAGCAAACAGTGTAGAATCATAGAATGGTTTTGGTTGGAAAAGACCTTCAAGATCACCAAGTCCAACCATGGATCCAGCCCTACAAAGACCACCACTAGACCATGTCCCTAAGCACGAGATCTACTCATCTTCTAAATACCTCCAGGGATGGTGATTCTACCACCTCTCTGGGCAGTATATATAACAGCTTCCAAATACTCAAATGTTTGGTTTCAGCAAAGGTGCAGCATTGTACCAGGCAGGGTCAGAAACCTGTGCATCTCCCTGGTGATTTCCATCTGTTCCTCTTCTGAGTTTTGTTCACTGTTACTATGGTTTTAATCACAGCCAGACAAAGGATAACAATTTGAGCTTGCAGAACTTTCAAATTTTGTTTTCATTCCCATGCAGAATGAGAGCAAGACCTTTGAAACATTTTCATAGAAACAGAATTGTTTTGAATCAGAGCATATACAAACCCTGGCAGGTGAGGCAGCACTTTGGAACAGGAAGATCCAGTGCATGAGACTGGAACACTGTTTATTTGCATACCCCCACCACTAGGTTATCCTGGAAAAGGCAGAGAGGGACTTGAACTTTGGTTTGCAACATTGCAATTCAGTGCTGTAATCCTTAGGGTGAACAGTCTCCTTCAGTCTTCTGAAAATAGTAAATGTCTGTGACACACTGGTCAAATAAACTTGCTCTAAGTATCGCTGACTTTAGATTGATTCTTTCAGCTTGCAGGGCAAGAAACTCCCAATGAAAGGAATTGAATTTTAATGGTGACATTCACTTCTGTCTCATCACTGGCCAAAGAAAGCGGAAAGTTTAACAATGCAAAATAGAAATTTGAAAATCCTTTCCTGTTCTTTTCTCCCTCCTTTGTGGAACTCTGTTTGACTGCCAGGTACATTACCAACTCTTTGAACCTTAGTGGAATAAGGGTGAAATTAAATGCACATACATCTATATACACACATATCATAGCCACCATCTGCCTCTATTTTTTTTACTGTGTTTTGTTTTGAACCAGTACTGTGGAATACCATCATTAACAAAACAATAAAATGAATTGGATTCCCAAAAGCATTCCCAATGCACTAGCCAATAGTGCCACTATATTTCAAATGTGGTCTAACAGTTTCATGTCATTTGCAATTCCTTGGCTATGAAAGCCGTGACGTATAGAGATTTTGCAATGGTTTCTTTTAACTTTTTTGCTTGTTACTTTTGAATAGTGCCATGAAACGTTTGTGGGTTTGGTTTTTTTAATACACTGGGTTGGCTGGATTATTACACTATGAATTGATCTCATTGTGGACTATGAAATATTCTGCTATAGAAAAAAAAAGAAAAACCAAAACAAAACAGAACAAAACCTCTTCAACTACACAGTTCTGCAACCTGCATTGAGGTCAGTTGGCCCTCTACCATCTAACTGGTAGATTTTGATTACAAACACACTATGAAGGATTCACTTTACTTACAGGCTCCAAATCTCTCATGCTCACAGGCAGCTCACGTATGGTAAGCAGGAGATCCAACCTTTGGCCTAAGTGGGGGATTTTACACATCTGCATAGAATTGAAGAGAAAAGGAATCAAAACTCATGTTTATACCAAAACATGCATGTATCTTTCATAATTTTTTGAGTAATTCAGCTGCACCATAGTTTTCCTAATTTCTATGCTCATTTATTAATTTTATTCTAGGCCTTAAGTCTGTAGATATACTACGGCACACAGCTGAATATGCATCATTTGCATATGCAAATTCAAGAAAAGACTGTATGTTTGTAGGGCCAGACATTATTAAAATCAATGATACCCATTTCTTGTGAACAAGAATGGTTAAATGCATGCAATTTTATGTATGCATTTATTATATGATTATAGATTTTGGAAATCTAGCTCAGAATAAATGAGCTTCTACTTTGGAAGAAGTGGGGCAAGTGCATGACATGGAGATGCAAAGGGATCCATACAGTCTTCTTCATAACATCTACCTGTCTCAACTCTTTATCAGATAAATCACCTCACACAGATTCTGGCTGAGATTGTAAATTTAAGTTCCAAACTACATCTTTTTGTAGTGGTTTTATTTAGAAGAGAGTGTCCTAGAAATAGTATGTGGTGTCTGTTAACACTGTAGCTTCTTACCTCTAACATAAACTGATCAACCACGTGCAGCTCTGAAGGAGACCCCTTGAATGAGTGGTACCTTTCTGAGTCTTTTGATGTTGGCATGTATCTGTAAAACAGGTAATGAAAATTAGATCTCCTCTTTCTCTTCATTCCATATTGTTGCAACATAAAACAATCACTTCATTCCATGCACTGGAATTTCTTACCATTTAGTGTGTTTTATGCATTGCATATTTATTTTTTAACCATTGGAACTTTATAAACATTTAAGCCAACCACGTGATGGAAAGTTAAAATGGTCTGCAGACACATCTGCATATCTGGAAATGCTTGAAAACAACAGTCAGCAGTATTCACCTGCAGATCCACAGACAATTTACAAATTACTGTTTTGAAAAAGGTAAATCCATGTGACAGAGGAGTTAAGGCCATAATTTCCAAAGAGGGTCATTAATTCTGTGCTTGATGTGTACATGCCTTGTTTTCATTGATTGGATAACACGTTTGACAAACTTAGAAACACCTAGAAACAATACAAACTTTTTTAGCAGTTATGTCCATGCTGGCTCAGCTTGTCTCCAGTCGTAACTTCTTTGAAAAATTAGCACAGAAGTAGAGCAGACTCGTGCTGTGGTGTGAATAACCAGTGACCCCCACAGTCTGACTGACTCCTACATATAATACTTTATTAATTGTCCATGAAACAAGAGTGGGCAATGGCATTTCTAAGCACTGCACCACATCCAAGATCCATTTCTCATTTTTGTTACAACAGCTTGTAACACAGACCCACAACTTTCTTCCTTCTGCACAAGAACACTCTCCCACAGTATTCCAGAGCTGCAGATTTTTAGAAAATTGACAACTTTAAAGGTGCATCCACTTAGAAACGTAAACACACCACCACTGTTCCCCTCCTTTGGAGATCTTCCTGCCTGTCTGACTGATATACTATGGGAATTCATAGCGTATCTTAAGAAAAATGAAATCGATGTTACAGCTAACATATGAAGAGGAGTGTTAAGAATCTTAAGTATTCAGGTCTACTATCTTCCCTTCTTTCTCTGCACACAACCTACTAAGTTTGTAGCAAGTATGACTAAACATCCATGGGAATAGATACACATTTTCATTAAAAGTAAGGGAATTTATTCAAAGATGGAAAAATAAAGCAAATAAAGATTTTAGCACATTAAATACAGGACAAACAATAAGGTTTTTTTAATGTTGTCAATAATTTAATACGACATTTCAATTGAATAATTGCTGGGGTTTGAATTATTGAATCTATATTAAAGCAGATTATAAAATATTCCATTCATCACCATCATCAAGAAAAAAAAATAATCATCATTTTAAAATAACAGTTATCTGTTGGCAAATGAAAGGGGTTTTTATCATTAAAAATACTTTGTCTTTTTAAGCTAATTCAAATAACTTTTTTTTAAAGCTGATAGTAAATATTTGCATTTAATCAGAAGTCTGATATCCTATCAAATTGTTTTGGTGTATTATATATATGAAATTAAACTAGCAGATTATCTAGAAGGTTTAGAGCTTAAAGCATTAAAACAATGGAAGCCATAGAAAAGGAAGCACAAAAATATATTAATGCATTCTATAAATATCTTTTTACATGAATGCAACTCTAATGGAATTTGTGCAACAAAAAATCTCCCACTGTTCTGAAAAAAATAAGTTTATAGAGACAAAGAGTGCTTTTCTTTTGATTATAATGTGTCAGGATAAAGAATCATTCAGAGAACTATGGAAAGGTTTCTGTATCAAAATAATTTCTGAAGTTTCCAATATAACCCACCACCCTACTGACCTTCACTGTATACACGAGCAGAACATTTTGTTCACTGGTCACAGTCTCGAAAATATAACCTTGGTTTCAGCTTTAAATATTTTTCATTCTACAACAGTAGAATTTAAACTTCCTGCTCAGGCTTAGACAATATGACAGGTATAACTCACACAGAGAGAAAATTTCCATTTTAAACCCCTGTCATAACCTCAGGTTCTCACTTAAATGGAGGACAAAGTTTTCAGCAGTAAAATTTTCCACCATGGCACCTAAATCAAGCAGAAAAGTCTTTACAAGTGCTAAGTGTCATGCTACTTGTATCATGTCAAGACCACTACAGTGTATTGTATTCGAAAAACTTCTGCGTGCTGATGTTTCCAGATAAGCATCTGCTCCTTTGATGAGATGTCTGAAGGGGAGCCATAAGACACTGAACTGCCTTGGAAATCCAAACCTCAGTTCTAAAATACAGCTCATCTACTTCAGTAACACTTTTTAAATTGGGGTGGAAAAAAAATAGCTTGCTTTTACTACAAGATTTGTACATGCATTCCTAGATTTTGGCAATAAATAAGAATCCCAGGAACAGAATGCTTGATCCTATATAGCGTATAGCAATACAGCATCTAGTACCTCTTGCGCATTTCATTGCCAGAAAAATTTCCTCAGCATTATTGCTATCAAAGGAAGACTGAAATCTTCAAGGAAAAAATAAAATCTTTCAAGCTTCATTGCCATCATTATTATTACTATTATTGTCTGATGGCAAAGAGCCCAGATGCTATAAATCAGTGATCTCAGTGGTGTTACACCAATTTCAACAGTGTGGAGTTCCTGGACTGAATCTGCAGTGCTGTATTAAAGCTTGAACAACTGAGCGTGTTCGGTGTTTTCCCCCACACCGAGGTGTGAGCAGAGGCTGCCCTCATAAATGGGTCTGACCAGACCCCAAGCACTTTGCAGAACTGGAAGCGTTTCCTTACTTCTGCCAGTTCCAGCCATTTGTTTCTCCAGAGATGACCACACATGTAACTGGAGAGCATTCCCTATGTCCAAGACATTTCACTGCTGTTACCTCCTGGCCAATTCCATCACTGCAATTAGAAACTGCAGGACTGCAGTAAGTTCTTTCTTTTTTGAGTGAAGTCTTTAGGGCCAGCTTTTGAAAGGCAACAGAGCTCCATTACCTTCAGTGAGGCTATACACCTTTCCCCAGATCATGATCTACTGTGCACCAGTGTGGGATATAACTGGTAAAGCACTGGGACAGCATGGAAACTTCCTCCAAAACACTGGCACATATAAATCATGTACTTATTCAGTGTCTTGTCCATGTCCCTTCATACTTCAGGCAAGGACTGTACCAGCCATCTCACAGAATGACATTACTTCCATGTGTTACATGTCTCTTCTTCCTGTTCACATCACTTCAAGCATAGACATGATTCTGCAGACTTTAAAATTACTGACAATGTACTGATAAGGATCAGGATTTTGGATTTTAAGTCCAAAATTAAAGTCATTCCACAAGATGTAGAAACATCAGTTATTTACTTCCTCACTTTATTTACCAGCATCATCTTGTTCTAAGCCCACTTTAGCAGAACACTTTTTTTTTCTCATTTTGAAGCAAGAAACATCTTTACATCAAGTTTTCATATGAATATGTTAAATAAAATGGCCCAAGTATGACATGAGGAGTGGGATGTATAATGGATACTACTCTAGGATCCACTTCTTTCCTTTCTTTCTACATCTTAAACTATTTGAAGAGATACAATACACTTCCTAAAAATCTCACATGCCAATAGTTTACTTACACTCCTATATTTTTCTCAATATAGTAATTCATTTTTTTTAAAGATACAGAAATTTGCATTCTGCTTTAAACCCACAAATCTCTGGTACTCAGAAATACTGATTGTTAGTAACCCAGCATCCCATGAAGCTCCTTTAACACTTGTCTGCATTTCTACCCTCCAAACAAATTTTAAATTTTTCATTCCTTATCCCACAATAGACAGTAAGGCTGAAGTAAAAGATGTTATAACTTGATGAGAAAACTTTACATCTGCTCACTGCCACTTGTTCTCTTACCATATCTGCTTCTTGTGACTAGTTCACAAAATCAAGTCAGATTTGCTGTCATTTCTTGCAATTTGTTTCCTACACAATATGGAGAAAAGTGATATTTTGGGGTTGTACTCTAAAATCTCAGTTGCAAGGACTGCGATTTCTGTGTGCAACCCTAATATTCTATTCACAGTCAGGATATATCCAATATGTCAGCAGTATCTTTCCTGAACTTCACATTATTTGCAGATTATGCCTTCTCCAAAAGTTAGCATATATTATAAAGAAAGCATTAAGCCCCAAAGATTACCTTCTTAGTGCTGTAATCTGTTCATCTGTAAGTCCACCACTCTCTTCATGTAAAATGTATAGTTTGTCTTTCAGCTCACTTGGTTTTATACGGAAACTTTTAAGAAAAATATCTAGAGGAAAATTATTCTTAGATTACTTGGAAGAAATTGCTCAAGGGAAGGAAAATGCACAAAACATTTCATATTTACTTTTCAGATTTAGAGAAAAACATCTCAAACCAGAAAAACAAAACAAAACAAAACAAAATACCTAGTAGCTGCTAAAGCTGAGGCAAAAACTCAGCATTAGTATGTTCTTTAAATACACATTGCAGTAGTCAAACAAAAACATATTTCTGTTAGAATGTAGTCACTGTTTAAGACAGAACTTTCAAGAGACTGTTATCAGAAGGTACTCAATTACTTGCTCCTATATATTTCTCTTGTACTCAGCATAACAGTCAATTTTTTTTTCCAAATTTCCAAATACAACATATTGGCATATTATAATATGTTGAAGGTTAAAGAAATTAAACTTTCCATTTGTTTTTATTTTGTTTACTTGCTTCATTTGGTTTCCAGGGTTCAAAAGAAGGTAGTTAGAGTCCATGCAAGAAAAATTACTCCCAAAATGAAGGCAACCTGGGAAACAGTGCTCACTTCTTCCACACTGCCCGATATTCTAAAATCTGTTTAAGAGTTTTTGTAATGTTTAAGACCTCTGTGCTGACATGGGGCTAGCTTGCAATATACACTATGATAAGAAAATGAAAATAAGACATCTCTTCTCTAAACAGCTGAAGAACCATTTGTAAGGCTGTTGCTCCCAAAAAGACTACTTTGTCTTGCCAGTTTTTCTTTAATTACTGTCTGTCTTCATCATTGTTACCAAAGAATAAAGGTAAAAATGGAAGAACAAAGAAGTGAATAGAGAGCATCAGCAGAGAAAGCAAAAGGGCTTAAAATTTGGCATAAAACTTGTCCTAGAGATTCTGTTATGACACAGCTCCTCTGAGCACCACAAGGGGATTGGAAAGAATTCAGGAAGAATGTTTCTCTCTCAAAAAAAAAAAAAAAACAAAACCCAAAACAAAGCAAAAAAAAAAAAAACAAAACCAAAAAACCCAACCAGAACAGAACAGAGTTTCTCAGGTCATAGGAATTTGCTGTCACCCAAATCAGCTCTTAATGGTTCTCAGGAGACTGTTGGCCAATGGGGTATATACCATTTATTCTCACACAAACTTTGCACCCTTTTAATTTTGTTACAAAGATCTAGCTTTAGCACTAAGCCTAGCAGAATATTGTCTTTTTCCTTCTTATGCTTTTTATGCCTTATATCTTTTGCTTCCCTATGCCTTTTAAACCATCTATCTCTTCAGGTGTGGTGATGTCTATGGACCATAACAGAGTGAATAACTCAAAGTAAAATGTTGATTTTCAAATTTTCACAACATGTCTACAAAGTGTTTAATATTTCCTTGAACGTTTTCAGTAGTTGAAATTCACTGCTGAATAAGTTCTAGTCATCAGACTTTGCTGAAGTATTTCCTGAGAGAAACTGGGTCTCATACAGAGAAACAGGCACCAATCAAGTCACAGAAGCTGGTATTTTGACTCCTAAATCAGTTTTCCTCCCACTAGGTCCAACATTCTTGGATTAACACATACATTATAGTGTCTCCCAATACTTTTTCATTGGAAATCTGAAGATGTATTTTTTTGTCTCTCTTTCCGATACCTGTTCTGTATGACAGAAATTCATTTTGTCTACAAGAATCCACTAGAAAACTTAGCTTTTATTTAAATTTAGATCTTCTCTCAGAACTCACATTTTTCTTTTGTGTTCAGAAAATCACTCAAGTTCTCAAGAAATTTTAACCTACTGGCACTTCGGAGCTTCAGCTTTTTATTCGTTGATGTAAGAACTGTGGTTTGCAGCAGTTGCAGGAAGATTAATCAGAATTCTCAGGATCAAATTAACTTTTGATCTAAGTAATGTCCATTATAATAAGTGTATGCCAAAAATCTCACTTATGGAACTTAAGGATAAGATTAAGAAACAGGTGTAGAATGTGTCAATGAAGAAACCTGTTAGAGGAATAGAATCAAAAGGAAGAATGGTGCTATTTGCAAACCAAAAGAAAGAAATTTCCTCAAAGAAACTGCAATAATTTAGTCTATAAAAGTGCTATTACAGGATTCTTTTTATCTGCAATAGCACTTTCGTATCACTCACTTTCTTTTACCCCTTCAAATTGTTAGTCAATGGATGCAATCATTCCAACAAGGTATCTCCATTTACAGTTCCCAATTAAAACTTTACACAATCTCTAAAATATATACTTTCTTATAAATATTCATAAAGATGAAATCATTAAAACTTCAAAATTAACACATGTAACATGTCTTAAAGCACAGCTAGGTTATAGAACTTTTTTGGAAAGCCATCTCTGTAATAGAAATCAGAGTAGTCTTTGAAGAACAATTACTCTTGCTCCTTTAGTATCTACCACTTCTCAAGGTAATTGAAAGACCTTTACATAATTTTATTACTAAGATAAGAACTATGTGTTGAACTGCTTCATTAGTTGTGAAAGACTGTTCTAGGTCAAGCCTTTGGCAGAATGCTACCTGTGATACGAGTTGGAAGGGTCCTGTTGATCATTCTAGACAGCCATTCACAAAGATACTCACCAGAGAAAGGCCAAGAGAGCTCCTGCAACCTGGCTTGTACCTGCCTCAAAGGCTTCTTACACCAACCCATCTACACCTACATGAATATTCTTGATTTCAGTGTAGGAGAGAGACTGAGCACAGTACTTGAAGTTGTAGCTACCAAGCTGGACAGCCCACAGAATTTGAAAATCCCTTGAAGTCAGAATTTTAACATTGATTTTACAGGTATCACACATGATTTTTTACATGTTTGTCCTAAGACAACCGCATCACAGTTCAATGGCACATACACATGTTTTGTACAAGAAGAGAAGCTTGGTGCTTCTACTCTACATCATTAAGGACCACATTTAGAGCAACTGAGCCATAAGGTCTTTTTTTATGAATGAGTAGAGGGACACTGGATTAAAAGTTTATTTAGACACAAGCTTATCTCATTGCCTATTGAATGGCTGAAAGTACAAACAGAAAATGCATGCAGTGCTCACCCCAGGATTCCAGATAGGAGTACACAGTTCTTTATTAATATACTTACTGAAGTTATGTGCAACTTTTTTATCTAATATGATGTGCTGATTCACTGAAGGCTCGTTGCCCGAAAATACTGCCATGTCCTGGAACTGGAACTGATTACAGAGTCTGGATACATCTATTTTTTTCTTGCATGGGTCACACGATCCCCAAATAGATTTTTGAATCTAAAAACATAGAAGTGACAGTTCCATCAAACTTTCTTCTATCCAAATGTAGAGAAAGGGTATCCAGGTTGTTTTGTGGCACAGCTGTACTTTTATAATAACTATACGTTAAATGCTGGCTACAATGTTATTAACAGCTACCATCAGTTTCATTCTCACCTTATCACAAGGAACAATATCCCAGTGAAAAGCTTTGGTTCTCTTTGTCAATAGAGAGAGGCCGCAGGGCTGTGGAAACACAGGTAGGGCTGGCGGTACTTCCACCTTACTTATGGGAAGTGGAAGAGATGGTGATGCTGGGGCTGCTTCCCCCTCTACAGGCTTTGTCTGGGGGAGAGGAGACTTGTTCAGACCGGTTGTTGCAGAACTCACACCAACGTAGAGGGCCTCCTCTTTCTGCTCATTCAGAGGTACGGTAAAATCCTCATAATCAGCTTCAGAGGAGGTGCATCCTTGAGATCCCTCCTGAAGCAGTGAGGCACACTTGCACAGCTGACAGTACCTTTCTATGAGAGACACCCATTCATTCTGGAGCTTGCTAACATCCTCTGGTCTGTTATTTTGGACAGTAAAGGGTATTCGAAACCTGAAATTTAAGAATGTCAGATATAAATGCAAGGAAGTGTAAATAATATGCTGACTAATACAGCCACAGATATTTCTTATTTAAGCAGAATGATGTTCAGCAGCTTTACTTGTCAAAGGAGCCCAGTGCTGCTGACTCTGACCTTTTCAGACAGAGTTAATTGCTTACGTGTCTAAGGTTAGAGAGCTGAAGTTTTGCCATATATTGACTTTGTGGTGCAGTTACCTCGTAATTCCTCTTCTCCACCTTGGGGGAAGGTGAACAGTGTGCTACGTCTTCCTGTGCTTGTTGCACAAGCTAGTCAGAACCTGCTCACACATCTGTCCTATCAAGCTGAATGATGTATCTCTTCACTGGCTCCTGACATGACACCTAGACAAGTCTCTGTGGGCAGTATTTCAATGTATCTTCACAATTCCACAATGTGGTAATTCTGGTTCCTCCTTAAAACACTCATCAAACCACTGCAGAGCAATGGGAGGGGTGTTCTATATAATTCTGACGGCCTCATTTCACCACTGTTGTATTTTGCTCAACAGCTTCTCTGCTGCTTGACTTTGTTTTCATTAGTTCTGCTTTAACAAATTATTAATTACCAACTATACTTACAAATAATTGTGTTCTTTAGTATGAACTGAAAAGGTACTGCATCCATTCTCCTTGCTGACACTCACATTACCACCTGACAAATTAATGGTATTTGTTCCAGGGTCTGCAGTCTTGTTCTTTCCTCCCAGACCTATGCAACATAAAGTCAGTTCTCCTTCACGAAGTTGTACCAAGTACCTGAAGGACAAGGAATGGAGATACAGTTAATTCTTCACTGACTAGTTATTTACACGAGCCTTGCCTTCGTTAAAGCATTTTCTAATGTCAGTAAGTCTCCACATTTTTATAGCATCTTCCATGGAACAGTCAAAAATTGTCAACACTGAAGCATAAAACTTTTGAGATGAGGGCTTCTTACTTTCATTGGACATGTAAGTAAACTGTGACATAAAATATGGACTTCCAGCCTGCCATGCTTAATGAGGGAGCTATAACCGAGATCTGACTATCAGCTAAAAATCACACAAGTCCTGTTAATTTTTTTTAGCTGTGTTCTGTCCCCTCCACTCTATTTATTCCTCTTGTTTGTTTGCAATGGTGGGTCTTTTGGACTATGCTTTTAAAGGAATTCACTATGTGACTGAGCAGTGCATAATATGACGAGGCTTCAGAATTTCTGTCTTTTCCAGGTTTTACTGCCCCTAAGCTATAAACAAGAGACCATAACATAAGCCAGTGCCCAACCATTATAGTCCAATAACTCTCCCTCTCCTGGAAATGCTTCTACACATGCTCTTACTCCATAAGGACTGATCCTGCCAGTCCCCACCCCCATCCCACCCCCATCATTCCTATGAGTTATTTGGCAGGAAAGGGTCAAAGTATTCTGCTCTCAAGGGCCTCCACCAGAAATGTCTGTGCCAAAGTGTGGGTATTACCTATTTAAAAGATAAATTAATCCTTCCACAAATTGCCTGCCTATATGCAGCTTCTATTAGAGCAAAATGTTCTGCTTCAGTCTCTCTTCTAGGATTCTGCTCTGCTGCTTATAACAAAGGCCCCACATTCAACAACAAGTGGGGCTTTACTGTATGTGTTTTTTATTCTTATTTAAGCATTTGCATTCTCATTTTTCTTGAGGCTTACTGCATTTCTTTATCATTCTGACAGTTCTATCAGATCTCTCTTTTCCTCCACTCTCTTCAAGGTGTGGCTAGTTGATTAAGGTGTTCTATGAGGAATTTAAATAAGTTTAGCTGCTCCAGAAGAATTAAACATAAAATATAAATTCCATCTATTCCCACACAAACAGTCAAAGTGATAAGAATTGTTTAATGGAGCTGGCAGTTATATTGATCTCTCCTTTCTTTAAAGCAGGGACTTATAGTTTAATCGGATCTCCAGATGTTTCCACCATTATTTTCTTTGCCAAAAAAAGAAGAGAGGATTAATATCAAGAAGAAAGCAACAAGGGCTTTGCTTCGCAAGATAAATAAAAATCAATTTTTGTTTGTTAACAAACTTGTTAAATGTTGCAAGGTAACAAATCCTGGGACACACTTGAGGATAGTATTTACAAGACATACAGTGGTAGCCTTTTAAAAACAATTAAAATCATTTTCTGTGAACTGTGAAGTCTTTTCAGATAATTGCCCTGTGCAGATAATTACAATGCGAACTTGTTTTCATTAGTTTTTGGTAGACAGATTTTTTCGTCTCTCTGTCTTTTCCTCCTTTGATAGTATAAGCAATTTCCAGGTATTTTAGAAGCTGGCTCAGGGGACAGGTGAGTTGTCTGTAGGATGGGTAGCAAACTATGTAAAATCATTGTGGCCGGTTCAGTAATAGAACAAGCAGAAGCAGACGTCATGCCTATCTGTGAGAGTTTAAGGGCTGAATGAAATGGTGGTAACAGTCCATTTACCACTGAATAATGATTCCTGTCCAAAACCACCACTCCCCATTAGGCCACCATGGTTGGTCACTCCCACAGCAGGGAAGTTCAGAACATTATGAGTATTAATTAGGAGTTTTGGAGCAGCCATTTGGCCAATGTGAGTCAGCATTCTCTAGCAGGACTCCTATACCCTTTATCTGTTCTGCCAGTCTTTCTCCTTTTCCTTTTGACTGAAAATGCAGTAAAAAGTAAAGAGGTAAACATAAAGAAGTCTGCCATTAAAATCACTCTGAGCACCAGCACCATCATATATTTGTGTTAGTAATGCACACAGCAGTCTCTAGCACATGTCAGAACTTAATTTTGTTGGGTATCACTATTGCACTAACAGTTAATTTCAATGTTTTCATCACATGCAGATTTGGCATCTAAGTTTTAAATTTTAAAAGCAATTAAATAATTTATCAGACATTCTAACAAAATCCACAACCCAGATGACTACAGAAGAGCAATTCGTACTTCACCCATTCAGTGGATGCAGAAGTGTTTTGCTGCAAATCCAGCAGTCCTTCATGTATAACATCACATTCTGCAGCTCTTCCAGAGCAGGACTCAGCTGGTCTCTTGAATGAATTGCTCTGTATAACTCTGCTCAGAAGGTATATTATCTATATAATAAGTGACAGCAGAGAGAGTATATTTTCCATGTTAATTCCCTTGAATAAGACATTAATAGGTGGATTTTTCAAGTACAAAAATGATAGGCAACACTATAAGCAGCAGCCAAATAGATAGTATACATTAAGGTAAAATAAATAGGGTCTTTCTCTGATGCTAAATTACTTAACTGCTATTTGGTTTTATGCCCACAGTTCTAAACCTGTCAGTGTAAGGAGAATATTATTTTATTCTGGAGGGGTTACTGTAAAACATAATTTTACTTTTTAATTCATCTATAAAGCAATCTAGGACAAAGTTTCTGTTCAGCTCAGTTCAAGCCTAAGTAGTAATTGATTGATTTATCTTAAAATCTCAAACGAACCCAATAGAAAAATGAGGGCGTGCCTACAATTGAAAATAGCTTGGATTAAAGTGAGTGTGAATTTAAAGGGCTCCTTTTTGTTACCTGGAGCCATATTTGAGTGCTCTTACTACAGAATATATGTGCCTTTTTGAGCTCTTCTGCTAAAGGTAATCGATTTTGAAATTTTAGCTAATCAGCCATGAAGTACAGTTTCTGCACATAGAGTGAACCATTACGTTTCACAAGGGATTAATCCCTTTGCCAAAAGCACTTTGATAATGGGTCATATCAGAAGTTTGGATGAAAACTCTTCCATGCTTTTTGAAAGTTTGTATCTCAACCTAAACTGTGCAGCTGGATTCAGCACCTCAGCAGTGGGATGATACAAACTCCAAGACCTGATCACCACTGAACACACGTGATATCTGCATTCTAGTGAAAAGCTAGTGCTAAAGTCACAACTTGAGTTTCTCAAGTTTCCGTATAGAGTCTAATTATACTAACAACTTGGAATATATTATTGAACCTAAAACTCAAAAGGACCTGAGACCTCAAAATTAAACAGCTCAAAATCTTGCAACACCAAATCATTTAATTAAACAAATACGCAGTTGTACCTAGGCTGTCTTCCACTGACAATTCTATAATTTCAGTGTATTATGATGGTAAAAGATGAACTACTAGGTCTTTTTCACAGCATCAGGATGGCCTGATTCATTCTTCTTAAAAGCATGCATTTAAATAAATATACTTAGGAAAAAAACCTGCTTAGAATATTTCAATTAAGATTCAGCTGTGCACATCATCAGTTTTATTTGCTTGTTTTAATACAATCTCAAATCGGTTACATTCAAGGTGCAGTTGAAGAAATGCATCTGCTTTCATATCACATCTTGATCTGGCTTTACATCTCCAGTCCTAGTGAACTGTGGCAAAATCCTGAGGCCAAACTTTATTCTGAACTCACGTTCCCTTTGTTCTATGTACGAACATACACGGAATAAAGTCATACCTACTTCTTTGCTTGCACAATGCACAGCATAACAATTCCCATTTATGATTGGGACCTGCTGGGAACTGCCATAACGTTAGCTGTTATTTATAGCAATTTGTCTATGACATTGTAAAAACTTACCTTCCTTTTATCATCAAGAGACACTGCTTCCAGCTCATAATCTTGTCGCCCATGAAACATAATGCTGAAGCGTCTCCTTTCAGTATCTTCACAGGCTTTGACTTGTGAGAAAGGAAACTGTTTCTTAATAATCCCTTTTTCAATGTTAAAAATGGTCTTTGTGTTGAAATCAATCTGGAATAGAAAGTTCTTCATTACTTGACTCCATTGCTTCTTGATTCTCTTCATTGAAAGGGAAAGACAGCATTCCCAATATTAACATGCTAGGGCATTTAGATAAAGGACTGACTTAGAATATGTATCTGCCTTGCTGATGAATAGAATAAAAAATGAGGTTCCATCATGAAAATACTGTACTATATCTGTTTTAGTTACAAAACAAACAGATATTAATCATAACTATGTTTCCCCCTCTCTTTTGATGAATATGCATCAATTTATCACTCTGAAATATTATTTCTTTTTAAATTCAACTTGTCTCATACAACCTAATGCAAAAACCTTCCATGAAGCAGTCATGGTGGTACAAATTAACGGCATGGCCATCTCAGCAGAGATTCAATTACTAACAGGTTCAAACTATGCACCAGTATTGAAATGTTACTAAAATAACATTTTTAAATACAAAAAATAACCACTGAAGTTGGTTATTTTTATAAAAGCTGCTTCTGTGTCAGGAAAATAGGATACTACTGTGAGATTAGAGAATCACAGAACGTACTCGGCCATCCTGACAGTTTTTGACCCAGCAAAGCGTATGCCTGTCCAAGCCATGCCCAGCCAGCTTCTCCAGGAGGATGCTGTGGGAGACGGTGTCAAAGGCCTTACTGAAGTCCAGGTAGACAACGTCCACAGCCTTTCCCTCATCCACCAAGCAGGTTACTTCATCATAAAAGGAGATCAGATCAGTCAAGCAGGACCTGCCCTTCCTGAACCCTTGCTGACTGGGCCTGATCACTTGGTTGTCCTGCATGTGCCATGTGATGGCACTCAGGGTGATTTGTTCCATAACCTTTCCTGGCACCGAGGTCAGACTGACAGCTCTGTAGTTCCCTAGGTCATCCTTCCGGCCCTTCTTGTAGATGGGCGTCACGTTTGCAAGCCTCCAGTCGACTGGGACCTCCCCAGTCAGCCAGGACTGCTGAAACATGATGGATTACTTTCTGATATAAAAATTACTGCATTTTGGTTTACATCTTACATATGTGTATATACACCTATATATGTACATGTAGGCAAAGGGAGTGATGATAATAGACAGTAAAGTTATTTTATTGCTGTTTCACAGCTATAATAATTAAAAATTGTTTGCTTCAAAATAAAACTATTCTTCTTCCTCTGAACAATCTATTTTTGCAGTTAAAACTGGTACAGACAGATTCCAGTATCAGTTCTCTGTGTCAGTCCCTGCTGAGCAGAGTGAGCTTTGTTGATACAATAAGATGTGAATATTATCTGACTGCCCAGCTTCAGCAAACACCACCCACAGAGAAGAAACTCAGAAGAGTCTCAGCTCTCACCTGAGTTAGATATTTACCTTTGGTCATAAATGATTCTTGGCACCTTTCATTCCTATAGTGCAGACACGACAAATAAATGTTAACACCGTGGCCTTTCCCTCCATTCTGTTTCTAGGAGGAAATCTCCAAAGCAGAACTGTTCTCATTATTATCTCTGACTTTTGAAGGCTGCAGGTAACTAGAGGACTGGAATTAAGCTACTCCAGATTTCCAAACTGATAACTTCCACAACTTATAAAGCTTTCTGCATTTTTCCAATCAGCTTTATGTCTAAACACATCTTTTTTTTTTAAAAAAAGGGGGGGATATTGATGGAAATAAGATTATACTTTCTACAGCTGAGACATAGTAAACAAAAAGAACACCCTCTAGCACGTATGACTTGGACTTGCTCATTATCAAATTCTATCCAAACTGCAGGAAAAATACAATGAAATCCAGGTTCCTGGAAACAACATGGAACCTTTGCACTGATTTCATGGAATCAGGAGATCACCATCACCAATAACACCACCAGGTGTTATTGACAGAAATTTGCTTTTGTATTGTTCAAGTGTTGTCCCATTATGACACAGCAAGTCAGTAAAGCCTTAAGGGTTCATAATTTCAAAAAAGAATTTACAGGACAGAGTAATCAGATTGCAGTAGAAGTGATGTCCTGACAAAAGGGTCAGATATTTAAGTATGTCTGCATCACCGGTATGCATTTACTATTGCTAACTATAAAGAGTAACTCTCAAGCAGAGCCTGTTATAATCAATCACCTTTGTGACACATAATTTTTAGAGGTGAAATAACCTCTTGGATCACCAGGTCCATTCTACAGCACAGCCAGGAGCTCAGTAGAGGCATTTTCAGATATTACCCCCAGAATACTTCTGGTGTAAATGTAGAAAGTTGGTCAATATCTTGTATCCTTCTGATAGGTCACTGAACCACAGGATGTATTAAGCTATCTCACAACATTTATTGAGCGATGTAACCATCCTATATTTTTACTTTATAAAAAGTGAAAAATTTTGAAGTTACCTGCAAAATTCGTTTCTGCCACCGATAGTGTTTGTATTTGTAGATACTGAAGTTAAATTGTGAGCCAGTTAGCAAATCCTGTGAATCCTGAAAAGTAGTACAAGAATCAGCAATATGTCCACACTGGGTGTTTTTGTCCACTCAAATCCAATTGTGTTCTCCAGAGAAATTTCCCTCAGCCAACAGCATTCAAACAGAGCTGGAGGCTTTGCAGAAGAACTCCACATGGAGATAATTTGGAAGCACCCTCCTAACCTGATTTTTACAAGAACAAAATATC
>NW_010194335.1:35461-51878 GCF_000695765.1 Mesitornis unicolor | reverse complement strand
GAACTAATGGAGGGATCACAGATTGGGATGGAAGGCGAAAAGGAGACCAGAAAGCAGGAAGACACAAGAACAAGCAGTTTATTAAATGGACTAAGTAGCAAACAAGAACCATATGTGACTTAAAAGAAAAAAAATTACAAACCCTTGAATGCAGTGCAGTAAAATGGAAGATCATTGTTCCTTCTTATTTTATGAAGGTGTACTACTTGTTATCTGCTCTCTTACAGCAGCTATACTGTGTGCATGGAAAAATGACTAATTTTATAATGTTCAGGAAAATGCAAGGAAGGGAAGGTCATTATCCAGCTATACTAAATTTGATTTAGTTCTAATAATTGGTGATCACAAAAACTTTAATGCAGCAGGAGTAGAAAAAGAAACCTCTCTCTTCTTACTCTGAGCACATATTTCCATATAGCCATACACTGTTGAGTTTAATGCTTTTGTTGACTGCAGCCCTTCTGCAAAACTTGGGTTGCTTTTCTATTAGTATTTTTGCTTTTCCTTCTATTTCTTTCCAGTCAATAAGTTAATGAAGAAGTTCAGAAAGTTATTTTTTAAAATTCCAAAAAGTGCCAGGTTTATATCAAAATCACTATCTGCTCCTGCAGTGCAAAAATGTTTCAGATTGTGTCATTAGCACATCATCAGATTTCCCTGTTTCCTGGAAGCTGGTTCAAAAATCCAGAGCAGAAGAGGACATAGATATTGAAAACTTCTCCAAAGAATTCTCTGCTGGCACTTCTGTGGTGATGATGGACAGAGATTGCCATGAGGGAGACAGTGGACAGGGATTACAGGGAGGAGTACAAGGCTGATGTACTAATGTATGCAATTAATGTACTCCTCATTCTCAAACTATTTCCACTCATCATTACCAAATTCTACTTTTCTCAGGAAAGAACTTTCATGGTTTCTATAAAATGGAAAGATGCTAATGATCTGCTTCTGACTGTCAGTGAAGAGATGAAGGCTTTAACAGGAGAAAAATGAAGTTTTTATCTCTCAATCTGATCCTGAAGAAGTCTCTGGACTAGACCTCTTGGTCTGATTGACCAAGAGCTTTGCTCAGCAAAGCTATGCTGTTGTAAACAAACATACAAGCAAGCAAAAACCCAAACAAACAAACAAACTCCCAGCTTTAACCCACTTTTACACTGATTCTACTTTTGCCTGGTGGAAGGTCAGAGCCAACCATAGGCAATGTTAGAACTGAAGTCACAAAGTCACACTGGCCAAGGCTTTGCATTTTGTTGCCAGCAATTCTGGTGGCCATGCGTAGCACTGAGTTGTCACACCCTGGTGAGCAGTCACACCCCAAGGACAACCCAACACTAAGAGACCCCCTCAGAGATTAGATCCATTATTTTCCCAAGGTGCTTCCTATTATCAGCCCAAGGATTTTGCCCTACATTTATTGTTATAGTACGTGATGCTGCATTTGGAATAACAATACTCATGGATACATCCGATCTACATTTAAACTACTTAATGCAGGTAATGACATCAGTGGAGCTGCAGCATCTGCATGGGATATCCATGACATAGGATACAGGTGGCATTAGCCATTAGTACCTGGCATAATTTGTTATAAACTGAAGTATATATCTTTGCACAAGTTGGGACTCCATCTTTGAAAGCAATACAGATGTGCTCCTAACACTCAGTCAGGCTTTCCAGAGCATGCTCATACATTTGAATGTCTTGCAAAATAGATCAAAGGACTGATCTTACCTTTTCAGCATACACCTCTTTCCGTGCCAAATGCAAAGCTCCTTCAATGCTCACTTCTTTATTTTTCACCATGTTCATTATTTTGAGGATTTTTTCCTGGCTTAACTAGAAAAAAAAAACCAATCAAATGGTTTTAGAGACTGTTTTTTCATCTGGCTATTGAGGATACAGATTGTGTGTGACACTTACAGCTATGGTATCTGCCATAAAATTACAATTTCATTCATGTTTTATGTTCTTTCGACAACCTGCCCAGCAAATATAATCTCCCTTTGACACGTGGTGAGAGTCCACAAAATATCAAATATACAGGGGCTTTTACAATTTTAGAAGATGGGGTGGTAATACCTGGAGATAGAACTGCCAGGAGGAAATCTTTTTTAGTTAGAAAATCTGGCAAGAAGTGAAAACATCAATTTTGTATGCTTGCCTGTGTCTTACCCTTAGTGCAAGTACTGCATACAGACAACATGAAAGCAAAATCAGGACCATTCTAAGTTTTCAGGATGAAGGGGGAAAGATTTGATGTTTGTACCAGCAGGTACAGCTGTCACATGAAACTATCTAAACATGTTAACAAGCCAGCATTGCATTTCCCCTTTCTTTTACCAAAAAAAAAGGAGGTTGCACTGTCAATAAGCTTACACACAAATTTATGTCACTCTTAAGTGTGCCAGGTGGGGATTGCAATTCCAAACAGGAATCAAGCAAAGAAAAAAGGCATGTGGAGTAACCAGAGACCCAGAACTACAGCCATTTACAGTGCTGGTAAAGCTTTTTCACAGACTTTGTAGAAGGAATAAGCAACCTCCCTTCAAGACAGACCAAAGAGTTCCCTTGTGTGATATCCATTCCTCAGCAGACTTGGGAATTCAGAGGCAGTAAAACCTACAGGTTTTACCATGAGAGCTCAGGAACTTGTGATCTTTTTTATCCAGTAGCTTAGCTACAATACTCAATTAGCTACAACATACAAAGTTTCCTACTTCCCTGGAGAATGACCTCACCACCAGGAGATAAGCTACTGCAATAAAAATCTCACTTTCAAATCTTTTGAAGGAGTTTTAAAACTTTTCCATGTGGACATCCAGGTGAAATGCTCTCCTCAGGAGCATTGCCCAGGCTGTGCAGGAGCCAGGGGAAGGGGCAGGAGAAACATTTGGAGGACCAGCAAGGGGCCTCCCCTGTGCCTCTGCTGCCAGAGCTACTGCAAAGACTAACACATTGAGAGCAAGGCAGCTCAAAGCATCTCAGTGTCGCGAGCAAACCTGCATTTGGCCACCCCAAGGATGAGGAACCATGACCTGGATTGGGTTTTGCTGTTGCCACCACAGGAAAAAGGCGGCAAAGAGCTAGAGACAGGTATCCCCTCGAGAGCCATGGCTGCTGCCCAGGAGGGCAGGGTGGGGAGAAACTGGGGCTCCTGAGAGCTGCCAGTTTTGCCACTTGAGATTCACGGTTGCTAACCCCAGCAGCAGCCACCAAGCTGCTCCCCAGACCTCCGGGGCAGGCTGAGCAGGCAGTAGCTGCATTGCCACCCCCAGCACCGTCCTGCTCTCACCAGCTGCTCACCTTACCTACGCCTACAGCTCCCCACAGATATAGCAGCTTCTCTGCCAAAAACCCCAGCAACGCAGCCTTGCAGCAGAACCAGATCCTCTTCACCCATCCAGGCACCGCAGCCACCTGGCACAAGTCTGATGGGCAACACTAAAATAACCAGTCACACCACAGAGGTCAGGGACCAGTAAATCCACTCTTTTCCCGAGCCACACCACACCAAACGCACTTTAACTTACCAAATTTTGAACATCTCAACCAGTTTCTGATCAGCAGGCACACCATATGTTTTTACAGCTTACAAATAAAACTGGGAGTAAAAGAAGAAGAAATATTTTGTTTTTAAAGCCTTGGAATTTTCAATGCTTATATAAAGGTAACTTATGGCATAGCTCCCAGCTGCAAATAGTAATGTGAACAGTGAGGAAAGAATGAAAGTCTGATAATTCATTCACACTTGCTGAGGCTCAGAAGGTTCCTACAATGACCTCCACATTCTGTATTTGAATTTTAAATGGCCATATATTTACACCACACACACACTGTATACGATTAGAACTAACAAGATAATTCCCCACTGAACAGGCTCTGTGTAAGTAAATGAGAATATGGATATTTCTGAATTGAAAAATATAGTTTCCTGAAGGCTAAGCTCTACCAGCTTTAAAGTGCAAGATCCTATTTATACAGGATAGCAATTCTTAATAGGAAACTGGATATTATTTTTACAACAGTTAGCTCTTTTGTATGGAGAAGAGCTCAAAGATTTTGCTGCAGGATGACAATGATAACATAAAGATAACATCATAGCCTTATGTCTGATTAACATAAACAAGAGAAGTATTTATTTCCTTCACTTCAGTACACAAGTAATTCAATAAACAAGCTCAGTTCTCATTTGAAACTCATGGTGTTGTCCAGCTTTACAATATATGGTGCACATCTGCAGGGATGCTTCCTAAGAGTGGCCAAGAAAACAAGAGTTTCAACTTGAAAAATATGAGGCTTTGAAACTTTTTTTTCCCCCTAGGCTATAGGTTACTTGGGTCACCATCCCTGTTCTCGTGCAAGTGGACTCCATACTCAGCTATGCCCAAACATTTGGTATTTTAAGGTCTGTCCTTGGGGCCAAATATGGACCAAGGAACTATTCCACAACATCTGTACCAAAAGCAAGACATTTCTTTTGTAATTCACTGTGTTTCTCCTTTCCATTGCAGAAATTTTTCAAAAGCTTCTTTTTTTTTTTTAACTTTTTGCAAAAAAAAGCTGCAGAAGTGAATGCCTTTCTGGCTCTATGAAGTATTCAACTCTGCATTTTGCTTTCCTTCACCAAAGTCGCCTTTAAAATAGAATGAAATTCTGCTCAAGACTTGAAAACAACAGGGAACATCTCTTAATTTGCTTAATAATGTATGAAGAAAAATGTTTGCAAAAGAGAAGCAAATCATTTTGTATATTGCAAATTCAGGAAGGTTAGTTAGTAAGTCAGACTACTGACAGTTAATGCATTCCCCAGAGAGCACACAAGGCAGTGCTTGGTACAGGTTATTTTTAACAGCACCCTGTTGTTTTAATGTCTCTGTTAACTCTCTCTCTGCACATCTGTAAGCAGGAGGGAAACATTTCAAAAGACAAGAGAGGCAAAAAAAAGGCATTCTTCAGCTTATGAGAACTGTCAAAATTATTTGTCAGAAGTCTGTCTGGCTCACTTAGGTTTTTGACAGCCACACGTTAGCATGGTATTTTTACTTGCAAACAAGACTTGAGTAACATGTCCTGACCTTTATCATTTTGTATCTGTGGGGCTTTTCTCGCAGCACATCACAATTTTTGTAATGCTCATTCTTGTGTTTTTTTCAGTTATATTTTTTTTTCTTAAAAAGAAACCATTTTTGTCATATTATCCACTGAAATGCCACTAAGTCAGATCGTGTTAGATTGCCTAATACAACGTGACTGGTGCAACCAAACAGAATGTTTTTATACAAGGTTGGATAATAAAACTTAGGAAAAAAATGTTTCTATTATAAAGCATGCACATTAAGGAAATACATGAGATTGTGTCAATAATGCATTTGTTTACCTGCCAGGGTAAAGAAGCTTGTTTAATAGAGATTAAATTTTCATCACCCACCCAAAATTCAGTACAGTGATATAAGTGATTTGAAAGAAAAATCAACGTTCACAATTGAAGGAAGAGCGTAGGGCTCCAGGCATTCTCCATATATCCATTACTCTGCAGGCTGAGGTTTTCATCTCTTTGGCCTAGACATGGCATAATGGGGAGTGGGGAGATACAAGATTCGTGGCTTGTTCTTAGGCAGCTGCCAGCACAGCACTCTGCACGACCCCTTCCAGGGCTTCCTGCCACTCTCCGTTTGCCCAGCACAGTCTCACAAGAGGCCCTAAGAGGTGTGGAAGGTTTTGCATGTCGTCTCCATGCTGTGGAAATGTTACACTAATGACTCTAGAAAGATCTCCAGACTTCTTGAGCATCAACCAAAAGCAGTTACAGCCATGTCATCAAAGTACTCTACAGTTGACTGAGCAAAGCAGCAGAAGGTGTGCAGAACATGGGTAACCGTTCAAGGATAAGACAGGCTAATGTCTTCCTGTGTCTCTTCTTTCTGACTCTCACCCTTTAATACACACAGGTTCACATTCCCTAATCGATCACGGGATTGCTGTGACTCCTGTGCAGTCAATAGAGATATTTGGGCATCTCTAGGTGGCAGTGCACCACATAGAAGACCTGTCTCTGATCTGACAACTCTTTCTCTCCATTACCTAGAGGAATTGGAGCTACATGGCTTTTGATCAACTTATTCCTATTCTGTGGAACATCCTACCTGAATCTTAATAATATGACAGCAATCTAATGCAAAAATACTCCTGGAATGTGTGCACACACTCCTCTGGAGATGTAGAACAAGAAATGTGGCTGTCAGTCAGCTATACATACAATCTCAATTATTACAAATACTGGCACTATTATCTCAGGTTTACTTAGGTGAAGATCATAGCTAATATGCACCGAGCTCTATCATTTCCTGCCACAACAAAACCAAATCATGCAGAAATCCTGCTCCTTGTACAAATGAGGAGAAATTTTTATTCAAGTCTAGTCAAGCTTTTCACTGTTAAGCATTCCTTACACTTGTCCTTATTAAACTTTAACGGTGTTAAACATTCTCATCTGCTTGCTGCAAGGAGTAGGAGACAAAGCAGCTCCTGGCTGCAGTGGGACCCAAGAAGAGAAGGCTGGACCGAGAGGGCTCCTTCCTCATCTTCTGCACTCCACAGTAGCATTGCCCTTTTAGCACTGCTAGGATCAATGCTCCAAGGGACGGGAGCTCAATCCAAGAGAGAAGAGCCAAGTAGTGGCTACATATTGCTTTACAGAGATGTCATGAATTTCTGGCCATAAATCTGACTTATAGCTATTGTTGTCCACACAAAAAGAAATATGCTGCTTTAACACCCATGCTTGATATTTTTTATCCAGCATAGGGTCATATTTTCATTCATTTTTTAGTCCAGTTTTTCAAATACAGCTTCTATTATTAAAAGATTTTGTTTTCTGTCTAGAACAGCAGGATAACTTGACTTTAAGGTAAAGCCTTCTGGGGATTTTCTGTTGACTCAGTGCCTTCCAGCTACAGTGCACAACATTTTCTGCAAAGTACAGCATAGAAGCTTTAAAAAAGTGCCAGGATATAAAGCAGTGATTGACCTATGATGAAATTTCAAGTAGCAACTTCCTTTTCCAAGCTGTGCTTTTAAAGAATACACTTTTTTTTTTCTTTTTCTTGAAATGAAAGGCACTGGCTTAGTTTACTATGGATATGGCTTAGTTTACTATGGATATTTGTCTTTCTGTACTCTGCTTGCATGTTGAACATGTCCCCTAAGTGAACTTAGAGACAGTAGATCAGACTGAAACTTCTAAGACAACCCAGATTGTGTGTTATCAACTTTCACCTCTTAATGTATTCACTTTTAAGAGGTTTGAACTTGGCCCAAAGCGTACTGCCTGCTCCCATATATTCAGAGGGGAGTGGCTGTCTTCTATGACTGGGGTACCTGAAAAGCCTTCACTTGTAATTTACATGAAATATCAATACAAATGACTGATGTGATATTTTTATGTGGCAACACCATCTTTTGTAGCCAGTCATAGAGATAGACTAATATTATTTGTCAAACAGAGCTGCTATTCATCAAATAAATTATCCATCTGTAATAATGTTTTGCATTATTTTTTCAGATCTATATCTGGCTGAATAATATCTGTCAACATTTATTCAAAGAAGAAGGTATTCATCAAACAGTAGCTTGATTTCCTTGAAAACACTTGAAATTCTACCACTTTCAGTAGGAGCTGGAGGAGCTCAAAAATATTTTATTATATTTTTTTAAATTGGTATAAAGGTATATAGTGATTAAGTACAATAACAAAAAAATCTCAGAGAGCTAGTCTCAAAAGCGTTTAGGAACCTAGAATATAAACTGGTGCCTAGTGATATATATATAGTGCAGTTTAAAATACAAACTAGTCTACCTACTTCCAGTTTTGAAATTATCACCAAATTGAGGAACCTCAATATCTAAACATTTCTGAAAACTTCCTCTAAACAACTGATGATTTATAGGTCTCACATTAAGCAAATAGTTTAGAGTTTCCCTCAATCACCACTTAACAGACCGGCATGTTCTCAGCAGGACTCTCCTGCCCTAACAGCACTTGGAACTTGTCAGGAAACGACAGTCGCACAGTAATTACTGGAGTTTCACTGTGAAAGCTCAACAGATAAATTAAGTAGTGCTGCACCATCTCCTGACTAGCTGCATGTTGTTCTATTCAGGGTTTTCATTAATGATTGGGTGATGGAATAGAGATTCTGTTTATTAAATTTGCAGACTTTGACACAAAGGTGGAAAGAACTGCAGGCAGGTTGCAAGGGGGATTCAAACTCAAAGGAAGCTTGACAAATGAGAGGAGCACTAACGTACAATTCAATAAATGGGGAAGAAGTCTTGAAAAAGTTCATCAGGAATTATCAGGTTCAGAAGGACTAGCTGAGGAATCTATTTTCTTCAGAAAAAGGCCCAGAATTGATAGCAGTTTACAAACTGATACAAGTTAACAACATTATGCTGTTGCAATAAAAGCGAATATCCCACTGGGAGGTTATAGACAGCAACACAGTCTGCAAAACACAAGTAATCTTCTCAGTACTCTGCACCAATAAATACTTCTGCTGGAATAGTGTGTGAAGTTTTCCATGTCTCCAGAAAAAAGTTGGACATGTTGGAAGAGTCCACATCACAACAGTGAGAATGATCAGAGCTTTGGAAAAACTCAGTGTACAAGGGAAGAGAGGGAGGATTGCGACTTCACAGCCTAGAGAAGGGTGGAGGAGTCAGTCTGCAAGTACAGAAACGAAAAGGAAAGGAGCAGGTTGTTCCCTGTGTGGTAGGCTAAGAAGAAAGATAATTCAAAGTACAAAAAAAGAGGTTCAGCTTAGATGTTTGGAAAACAGTAAGGATAACACTGTCCACTGAGATGTTTAGGGAAGTTTATGGAATCTCCTGTTACTGAACATCTTTAAGAAAAATAGAACAAAAAGTTTTATGGACGCTGTGGGATGCAAAAGCCTTGGATAGCGCTTTGATAGATGCCTTACTAGGTTTGTGCCATACCTAACCTACTCCTTATTTGACCCATATCTGACCCATTTTAATTAAGTCCAAGCCTGGAATGAAACATTGCTTTTCAAAGCATCACTTTCAGGGAAAGTGGCAGTCAGAGAATGAAAAGAATTTAGAACACTTCACCCAGCCTATGAGAATTTGTTCCCAGCGCAGAGATGCTCCCTGAAAACCCCTCCTTTCAGGAGACCCTGTGCTACCTCATCAGAACTGACAGTGCTTGGTCAGGTATTATGCAGCCTCAGCACTACTGTTGTGATGAAGTACCAAAGAGCAAGACCTGCAGAGAAACCTTTTGCAGCAAGCCTCATTGCATAAGAAATACAGTGACATTTTCCAAATTGTAACTCACACATCCTAGGTCCTGTTTCAGCCTGACTTGTACTAAAGGGCCTGGGCAATTTAAGGCAGGAATGGGGATGCCCTGAGCTGTGCAGAGACAAGCCTATGGTGCTTTGGTTCTCCAGTGTTGGTGGAAACCAAAAATGACCTGCACATTAATCGTCATTCTGATTTCCACTCCTGATAGGTGCTACTGAGTGTCTACTGAGTTTATTTAGTATTGACAACTAAAGCCAAGGTGGATGTTTCCAAGGGGTGATCATGGAGTATAACCACACAGTTGCACATTTCTACATCTTCAAATAAAAATTCACAGCTGCCTCTGAATAATATCTTTATGAGGTTTCCACTCACACTTCCTTTATATGTCAGTCCAGTTGCTTACAAATATAAGGGAGAACATTTAGCTATTTAAAAGCAACGTGTATTGCTACAATTCATGGATTCTCTGATTTTGCTGCTTCACTTACTTCACATTAATCAGGTGCAATATTAAATTAAGTAATCTTAACATGGTATTTTGGTTCCATTACCTGCAAGGCATTTTCTTCAACTACCTACCTAAATATCTTTGCAAGCAACTGGGACTGCAGAATTTTTAGGTATGGTCTCCTTTTAGGAGGTAAGTCTCCTATGCTTGAAGAATGAATGATGGAAGTGCTGGGTACGGCTACAGCCATGCACTGACACACTATGAGATATTCCTGGATATGTATGTATGTATGCACAGAGAGAAACCTCTGTGGATGCACCCAACAAATAAATAGTGAAACTCTACAATTTATCCTATAGGTTGCAAGGAATAAGACATCACATGCCCTATTCATGCTGGAAGTACACCTGATCAAAACGTTAGAGTGAAATGGCAGCAAAAACATACACGGAAAAGCTTTACATTATAATAGGTCTTGCCAAGGCCAGAGGCAGGCACCACAACAAAAATGCAGGTGTTCCCAGTGTGAACCAGTTTCCAGCTTGTACTAATGGTTTGAATAACGAATGGCCAACAAGTTCAGTTTTCTTTTTTTGTGTATGTGTCTGATTATTAAATGAAGTTTCCATCCTCTTCCACTGTCACCTTGTATTCCTCCAGACATTGGCTTCCACAAAGACAAACTACATGTAAATAAAGTGAATCCTGTCTTTAAAAAAAAAAGATTTTTACATAATAGGAGACTTATTTCTTCCTGAACACTGTTGTCAGTTGAAATTTAGTGGATGCAGTCTGAATTATCTAAACAGTGGCAGTTTGTCTTCGATAGCTACTATAGGAAGATCTTCAAAAACATTCAGGGATAGTTCACACAAGGCACAAAAGTAAAACTCCCACTGGTTTCAGTGTCCTGCCACCACAGAAACATGCAGTACATGTCCTGAATATATGAAATTACACTTGATTCCAAAACAATACTTATATATGAAATTACCTAGTAATTTCTTGGTGTATCAAGGTATAACTTAAATGCTATACTACAAAATGGACTGAAAGAAGATGGTTCATATAGAAGTATTCCGGTTTGTTACTAAAATAATTATGTTCTATGCCTTTAGTTACAGTAATTAAAATAACCCACAATGATAAGAACTATCAGGGATTACCATATTCGCTTATTAACATGATAGTCCAATTAATCTTGAAGAAATGAAGATTACCAGACTATTTAATAGTGACATCTAATTATTTTGGAGAAAAGCACGCATCTTTCTGTTCACAGGCTTACAGTCTCATCTTGTGCCCTAGCATCTTGTATACATAGAGCAAGAATTGGGCTGCTAAAATTACTAAATGCTCAACAAGACTTATTTCATTATACTTGAGGTTCATTAGATCACATTAGTTAACACCTGCTAAGCAAAAAGTATGAAGTGCTGCATAGAGAACACAACACCAATTCCATGCATGTTTAACTGAGAATCCAGGGTCTCCATGAATTTTACATTAATTAGCTGGAACATTTAATGAACAAACTCTTCATTACATTCTAATCAAAACAAGGTCTGAGAGCTTAAGAAAAAAAACCTCAACGAGCATCCATCTGCTGAGGTACCCTTCTGACCTAGCTTCCCCCCCGCCCAGGATTCTGGTTTGTTCATAAATCATCCTAGCAAAACATTTAAGAAAGAAGGGGCTATTTCTCCTTGCCACTCTCCTCCTAAACTCTGACAGATATAGGAGTATAAATGTTTTTGCTATGTTCATAATACTTCCCTACAAAAGCACACTGTATTTTCTGAGCAAGGTCAGCTTCCTCAGGATCGCCTAGTTGGACATCTATCTATGCTGGGTCTCTAAGTCCTTTCTTAGACTCAGAAAATAATTTCCCTTTAAAAAGGTGCTCAGTGATATTCATTGTGCTCCCAGTTTCAGTAATGTGGATGATACTGAGAGTGAAACAAGGCTGATGGAGCTCCAAATGACTCAGTAGCAGGAAATTTAACTGAGGGATTTCACCTTTGTATGGGTGATGAGGAAGACATACCTCAGGATGTACTTCATCCCTGTCCCACAGTCATTTCTTGTCCTCCTTGTTTAATGAGCTACTTCCTGCTAAGTAGCAAACATAGGAAAATTAAGTGCAGCCTCCCTGAGTCTTCTGATCTTGTCTTATGCTTTTCCAAGCTTTGAGGTGTTTTTTAGGAAGATCAAGGAAAGATGAGCTCTGATTCCCACACTGTTTCCATACCAATGTTTTAGTCTGCCTACAAATGATTCTGGCTTTAAGTATAGGTGCAGTTTCAAAGTAACACACACTTTTACTGCACTTCTCATCCAGCAGTTCTGCAGAACCTACAAAGATCCAGGTTCCAAACACCAGCCGGACCAGGGAAGCTAAACTGCCTCACAAGTTCTCTGCTCTGGGTGACATTTGATGTTAACTGCAAGGAGCAGATTGTTCTGAATCCATGTCTGTGCTGTACTGACCACCCAATGTATGCAGTCACGTCATTAGAAGCCCTAGTAGATCAGTAGAGCATCAGATTTCTGATCTGTAGTCTAACAAAAACAGCCCATCTCAGAGGCTAAAAAAGCTGCTCCTGATATTCATGTTCATGAATATACATATCAGAAGATATGGTATAATTTGACCTTATTTAAATGGAATTAATCTCTTGGTAAATATACATTGAAAATCTGTTTTAAGCTATCTTGGAAAAGATGGGGGAGATTTGCTATGTAGAGACCTTAGTATATGCACCCTAAAAAAAAAATAAACAAAAAACAACAATGAAAACTCCACCACAAAAAAAAACCAAAACACCAATCACCAAAGAGAGGTGGACTTCAACAAAAATTGTATGGGAAAGCCATAGAGATAAAGTACTTTAAAGTCATTGATTAAAGTAAAGGAGAGTGGAAAAGCAAAAAGACTGACAACTGTTCTACCTTGCACCATGGTCTCATCAGCTCTCAGAAGACTTAGATGAAAAGCCTCAGGAAGACATATAGTCAAGTTTTAAAAGGAGTTCACAAAACGTTTAAGTCTTAGGTGCAGTTTAGCTTTGCAAATATATTGGTGATCATACAACCTGAGCTTTGTGTATACGCTTTATTGCAGGCCTTGGGCAGTGAAAGAAAGGGAGAAGTGGCACCATCTGGTTAGTTTCCTGTGTTTTATTCTTATTCATGTAAGCCCCTTCTGGTAGCAAACATTTAGTTATTTTCACATCTGTGCTGCTCTTGACCTCCCCAGTGGTACCTGAAGGAAGAGCAATGATTCATAACTGCAACTCTGGCCTATGCATCAATGTCAAGCAACACACACACACGAGCTGCAGACAGCAAGGAAAAGGAAAACATTTACAGACTGGATCTTTGCCTTCTGAACACCACTGTCATCAACAGCTTCTCCAAATACAGCCCAGCACCTCAGCAAGTTGTTATACAGAGTAGTGCCAGATGGGACCTACAGTTTCACGACACTTCAGGTGCTGTCAATTCAGGTGAAGCAATTAATATCTGTCGAGCTAATGACTCTGTCTTTGGATTGCGTGTTACACTGCCCTTCACAAAGTCTTCAAAGGCCAAGGAGGTTGATGTTGTATGGAGGTAACCAAAGGCCTATGCCCTTTTTCCTCTTTGACAAACCTAAGAGCAATGAGAAGGTTTCACTCTGGTTTATCAAATTGCTCCGGGTTTGTCTAGAGCCTTGCCTAGAAAATTTTTTCAGTGAACATCTTGTACTTCTGAGTGAAAAGGGGGAATCACACACAGGGCTGGATTCTGCCCAGCTCTCACATTCTGCTCAAAGCACACAGTAAGTCCTAGACAAACCACCAGCAGTACCTGCCCAGGACTAACTCGGACCACTCCACTCTTAGCCTACACATAACACAAACATTCTTCCTCCTCATTGCTCTTTACTCCAGGTCACACACCAGGCTATCTCCACCAATACAAGCTATCAGCTATCCTAGTTAGAGGGGAGTTTTCCACTGCTTAATTCTCCAGATAACAGACTTCCAAACCTGCAAGTATTGAAACAAGCAGAACACTACAACGACTATATATCTGGCGGGCACTGTAAGACAAATTCAGTAGTACTACAAGCTGATGTATATTCTATTCCAGCATATCAATCACTTCAAATTCCAGCATGATTATCAAAAGACTGTATTTGCCTATAATATAAACCACTTTTTTCCCTGACTCCAATTACCTTATGGAAATTTTTAACGCAGATAATATATAGTATAAATAAATCCTTTCTAACGTGGCAATAGAAAGACTGATTTTTCTCTCTTTGTCCCTTTCTTTGTATAAGGTAAATCGCACACATTTCAATTTTCTTAAGAATAAAGCACAGAAAAATATTGTTTCATACACATCTTATGAGAACACCTTCTGATATATTAGACCAGTCTGAGCTCATATCACATAATAATCAATTACATTAAACAATCTACTGCAAATTCCTTGCCAATAAAATACAGTGTCATTTTCAGTTTCTGATATGCCATCTCTTCAGTTACACACAGCAAATAGCACTTTCACGTAAGCCATAAAAGTTTCTGCCTTTACCTGTGAAAAAGTGTCTTGTGTTCTTGCATTATCCATGTCTGTGAAAATTCTATTTGTTTCATCAGTATCCCATAGGGCTGCAAACTATAGTTTATTCATGTATCACACCTGCTTTCCACAGCACAGTTCTCGTTCTCTCTCTGTTTCTCTCTCGCTCAAAAAATCTTGCAGCCAATGGCTTTTCTTAAGTGTTACTTCCTTTTATGCTGAGAACTGAAAGAAACAATAATGGTGTTTTGCTTCCTTACAGCAGCTCTGTTAAAATACAAAAAAAAGTAGTTGTTTGCTTTTCCTGAACTGGTATTTATGTTCTAGTGACTTCCTGAAATCACTGAACCACAAATGCTGAAATTATGATTTATTGCTCTATATTGGATCTATCTGAACACCCAACACGTTAGTTACCAAAACAAATTTCATACTAAATGTAACAAAGTTTGCCTGAGGAATTACAAATACAAGACTCAATTTTCACAGCAATATTTCTATGCACAGCAGCAATCTTTAACATATGTCTTCAAACTCCAGCATGAATATGTGCATATTAGATGAAAGCACAAAAGCACCTGCAGGTTAATGTACAAGATCCCTGTAAAGATAAACAGCATTTCAAACTTTAAGCCTTTTTTTTAAGTCTTTGCTTTCTGTATTGGAGGAGAGAGTCTGGCGATTAGAAAAGGGAATTAACAGTAAAGCATTCCTGAAATCTAACCCCATGTCTGGCAAAAATTGTTTGGCAGCTACAGAGAAAATATACCTCAATCTCCCCACCTATTTATGATGACTTCTGTTATGATGCAAAAACATACCAAAATGAATTCAGAGATTAAAAGATCTGAATAGACATGGCTGGAAGATGGACTCTTCGTGTTTTGAAATTTCTTCTCCAAAGAGAGGCAAAAGGGAAAATCAAAAGCCATTAAGTACCCCCTGAAAAGTAAAACTGTTAAAAATTGACAGAAATTGAAACATTTTATTTTGATGGCAAGTCTCCTTCCTCTACTAGCCTAGAAGCAATTTTTCATTAGAAGCAATGGAGGGAGAGGAGGCTGAGAAGTGCAGTGCAGAAGAGCTGTCAATGGACCACCCCGGGTGCAAGGGCTCCCTGGCCCAGCCCCACATACCCATGCATACAGATCCCATCTGCTCTTTCAGCTGATGTGGTCACGGACTTTTTGCTGAGGAGCTCAGCTGATTTACCCACCAGAGCTCAGCCAAAAGACAGCACTGCGAAAGCAAGAGGCGAATGCAGGCAGCCTGAATTTGGGCTGGAAGCCAGAGACAAGCTGTGGAGAGCTATGTGCTGCAGAGTTGGCCAACTCATTCACCTTGCAGGCAGGTCTTCAACACGCCAGAAACTTATCTGAAACCTGTGCCTAGGAGGTAGCCTCTGGCAGCCACACAACACTCACCAGCTTCGCTGTCAAGAGTCTCTATGCTCACACTTGCTGGGTCCACTGTAGTTGTAGCAAACATGTGAGAGGGAAAGAATTAGGAACTAATTTTCCCAAGATTACTCAATACAAATTAAAAGGTAGGTCAATATATGCTAAAATAAACAGTTTTTAATCATTTGAACTGATTAAAAAAACTAAGACCTATTCTTTGAAAGAATGTTAGCTTAACAAAGGCCAAAAATGTAGCAGGGCCTAAGTCCAGATCTTCTAAAGAAATACTTACTAAAAGATTCTTCCTTTCAATGCTTTCAATTCTGATTTTTCTACGTCCCGCATGACAGGATGGAAATTTTTCACTAAACTGGAAGAAGAAATCATGGGAAACATGTTTCTTTGACAGTTATCTTAAGTAATTTAGTTAAGATAAAATAGCAACTAATTCACTCAGAATCAAATTTCCAGTATTGGCCTACTCCCCCTTAAAGCTCTCAGTCCTTGAGGAACTATTATTTTCTTTTTAAATTAAAGAATCCCAAGGAACTTCTTTTTATAATGCGATTATAGCACCACAGAACATTTTAGAATGGGAAAATGACAGGTTTCTTTTATAAAGGTTCTGCAGAGACATTAGATGGTCTTTTCCCCTCTG
>NW_010194335.1:0-35430 GCF_000695765.1 Mesitornis unicolor | reverse complement strand
TGAACAGCACGTTCTGCAAGGTTATGAAGTCTGAGAAAGCAGTTAATCAGAATGGAGCTCAATTACTACCTATAGAGCAAACATTTTCAATTAATCTGAAGTCTTTAATTACACCTTCTCTTAATAAAGGCTCTGGTGTAATTTTGTTTTTATTCTTCTCAGTTAATCGATTCAAACATATGCCAGAATCATGTGCTGCAACAAACACATGGCAAAATTCAATACTTAAATAAACTCCTCCAATGAAAACAAAAAGAATGGGGAGAAGGGTTTTGAACCAACGTGGAAAAACAACTACACTTTGTGCATTGTGTGACCAATGCACAAGGTAAATGTATTGCACCAGCATCGTATGTTTTAATTCAGAATAACATGAACAACTCTGACAACAGAGGAAAATACCAGTGTCAAAGATGACTCTGTAGCCACTTTTCCCTCTTCTTCAGTACTTGCACCAGGAGTGTTTGCTGCTGAGCAGGGGACTCTTTCACACAGAGAAGAGCACAATTAAATTTGTGCCCTGCCTCACCACCACCTCTCCAAAAGTGCTGCTGTCCACCTTGATCCCTGGCCATGACGCCTCTCCCAGTGCTCATCTGCCATGCTTTTCTTGTGGCTTTTTTTTAGGCTAAAAAGACAATTCAATTTACTAACAGAAATTCTAAACAGCTTTTTCCAACCTTCAACCACAAGGTGTGAATCTCTCCATCAGTCTCCTGGTTTGCATTATCTCACCATTCCTGTTCACCTAGACCCTCACAGCCCTGAGTGACTTCACAGGCCAGAAATTAGATGTTTCCCTACCTGCTTTTTAAAATGCTAAATCCCCAGGAGTTCTGTAACAGCATATTGTGCATTACCCTGTGTGAACTCATTATCTTGTGCTTTTTGTGGAAGTTAGGAATAAACCAACACAAACCTATTACAAGCATGTTTTTAATCAACCTGAAATATTTGTTTAATAGGCAAAAGCAAAAAAAAAGTTTTTGTGTTGCTTCTTCATTTCATTAAAGAGTTTTCTTAAATATTTTCATACCCAAGAAAAGGACAAAATGAAATAAGGCATTTCAGGTTAGAAAATTGAGTTTGAATGAAATTATTCTTTTTTTTAAAAAAAAAAAAAGCAGCAGCATTAACTTCATAGAAACATTTTTGCCTCTCATTCAAGCACAAACATTTCAGCATACCTGGAATGCTCTCACAAAATATTTCAGAGTTGAAAATCAATGTCTTTCACTGGAAACTGGTTTCACCTCACAATTACTGCCTAAACCTGATTTATAAGTGTTCTTACTCTTTTTTCTGTGAAACAGTGCTGAAAAAAAGAGGAAGCCAGAGCATCTAATGACTCCATCGTGTAAGGTGGGGTTATGACCTAGTATGACACTGAGCATACCAAGGGTGTTAATCAGCAGAAAGTGATGTAGGGAGTCATGCTGAAGGTAAACCAAGAAAAAAGAACTGGGAGAAAAAAAAGATGAGTAACTGAAGAGAGAACAGTTCATTTTTCTAATGGGGAGAGGAATAAAAGGCTGAAAGGTGCAGAAGGGATAGAGTATCTACTCCAAACGAAGCATACCGCAATTTTAAGTGTCATTTCTTAGACTAGGTTAATGGGTACATCAAGGAACTAACTGAGATACTGGATAAAAAAACCCTGACACTAAGGGCTGGCACAATAAAGGGCTCATAGGAACTGCTCAGTGACCAAAGGAGAGACTGTGCCTTCAACTGCAAACATGACAGAGAAAAATGATCCAACACAGCCTGGATCTCCACAGTGAGAAGAGAAGAGAGAGCAGGTTGAGAGACACTCCGAGGTGCAAAGGAAACCAGCAGAAAAATAACCAACATATAGGATGCTGGGCTTGCACTGTACATTAGTTGTTTGCAGTCATTAGCTGCCTGAGCACTGCCATTTGGCCAGCCATCCTTCTGCCTGGCCATCCTTCCTCCCATGCACTCACTCCTCCTGCCATAGAAATTTCATGGTTTGGAGGCTTTCAAGAATTTTACTTTATTTGCTGTTTTAAAGCTACCAGTTTGGCAACCGTGGGAGACTGACACCATCCATTTACTACCTGAGCTGTCCTGCCAGGGTACTCCAGCCAGTGGCTGAGACACCCTCAACCAGATCCTCTGTGCCCTCTTCGAAGTCAGTGAACCCAACAAGCAGAGCTGGGGATCGCTGATGGGATAGGATTTAAGAGGTTATCCTGGTCCTTCTCAGACCTGAAAGTAATAATTGTCTCACATGCACATTTATTTTTAAAAAGACAGAGAACATTTGAGGCTATATTGTGGGGATTATTTAGATTTTCAGGGTGAATAGAACCCCTTCTTTCCATCTCCACCAAATGACTGCTGAGAATGGCAGAAGGCCACTGATTAATATTTCAAGGTGTAAGGTCCTATAGACATCATGCACATCTTTACAGCTCAAAAAAGAAAATCAAGAAGGGCTCCTTCTGCCTTGCATTTATGAATAGCTCATTATTCCTCACTTTACTTTCGAAGTCCCAGTAAGGCCACATGGAAAGCCCTGATACAGATAAGCCAGGTATCCCAGTTCCCAGCTGCAGTGTTGGTGAGGTTCAGCCCTGCTCTGGAGAGAAGCTGCTTCCCCGCCAGGAGATGAAGGTCACTTTTTTCTGTTGCTACCAGAGCCTGTTTGGGAACACCTTGCTTCTGTTCTTATGGATGCTTGCAGTGGGACTGTGCTTCAGGGCGTGGGATTGATGTGTTAGAGGAGCATAAGAGGCAGGATATGACCAGGAAATAATGTGCTGACTCCCTGTAAAGAGCAGAGTTAAAGTCACCAAGAGTTGCCAGCACTCACCATGTCGCCCCGCACAGAGAGCTCTGCAGCAGGAGCCCCTCTCCGCACCAGAGCCACAACAGGGATACTGACAGCAATAGTGGTCCATCATGTAGCAGGACATTGGACTGGATACAAGGAAATAAAGTTATTTACCAAGTGGCAAACGAGAACTTGCTAGAAATAAAGGAAGTGCAGGGAGGGGATTTTTTTTTTCCCCAAGTCATTCTGCCTCCGAAGGCGCAGGTAGACAAAAGAAGCTGAAATTGGCATTTCCCTCACCATTCTTGCATTCATTGAAGAAATCTGGCTCAATGAAAAAGCCAAGAAGTATCAAAATAGAAACCCTTAACAATTCAAAAGAGAAAATAATTAAATTAATTCACCTAAATATCACCTCTGCTTTTTAACATAAACAAAAATCCAGTATTCTGAAGCAAAGGAGATATTTTCCCTATTTCTGAGAATTTTCTCTATTCCTATTTGTATTCTGAAGCAAAGGAGATCAGGCTGAAATGGACACCCTCCTCTTCATTTCACATGATGGATATCATGACTGTGCCAGCAAGTACTGAACAAAACTGAAAAAACAACGAAACATGTTAGAAAGAAACTCTTTTTCAGGGGGTTTTGCCTTTTCTATTTCCCCAGTGACTGCCTAGCCTAGAAAATGATGGTATTGCAGATTTTAGGTATTTCTATTTGACCTAATTTTGATCCCAGTTTTAAGCAATAAAAATATTTATGCACAACAGATTATGCTATACTGAACCAGAAGATCCCTTTAAATGCAAGGGGGGAAAAGAGGGGGAGTGTGAATAGAAAATTAATAATTTAAAATTAAAACTTCTGGCAAGCTGTTGAGTCTGTGAAACTAAATTCAGGTCGAGAGTGACATCTAGTGCTGATCAGTCCACAATCCTCATACAGACTCTGCCAGTTTTTGCAGTGTTCTCACCCAGGAATGCTTCCCAATGTACACAGCCTCACAAATCTTAGCTACTTTTGTGTCTCTATAAATTTCTTCTTAAACTGTAAGTAGGAATAATTCAATATGAAAAATGAACAGATTATGTTCAACTATTCCTGTTGAAATAAGACTCTCCTATCTAACACCCCATCCAGCCTTTCCTGGCAAGGTCAAGAGAGAGCACACTCCAGATGTGAGAATGCCAGAATGTATCCATTTCAACTTATTTTTATTATTTGGTTTATAACTGTGAGTTTGAAACAAAGCCCCAAGGGCAAGGGGAGAGAGCTGGGAGGGATGAGGTGGCTTGGCCAGGACTGTCAGCATGGCACTACACCCAACCTAGCAGGACACTTGGGTGCCTGGGGACCACCAGCCTGTTAGGAGGCACCGGAGCTGTGCAGTGGAAGCCCATGCCAGCCATGTGGCAATTGTAAACATTTTCCATACGTTTCACCAGGAATATTAGAAAATAATTCCTTTCCTGTGAAATGTGGGGTTTAAAGTTTTTTCAGGTAATTCAGGTTAAATTAGTTCAATGAATAGTGGGAGAATCCAGAAAAGAAAAAAACCCTAAAAATCTGTAACTAGAAGATAGAAATAATACATCTATTCATTAAAATGAAGAAGTAGGCACACGATGTCTAATTGATGGAGGTGTCAGGTTTTGGCTTCCTTTATAAAAGCAAATAATCTTTTCTCATTCCTCACTTTTTTGTACAACACATTCTGCAAAGCATAGTGGCAGTTTGATATATAAATAAAGCAAATCAGTAATTAACAACAGAGCTATTAGTTGTTCCTTTTTGTATTGTTAATGCACAGACTACTTAGTTGCTGAATTTTGAACAACAAAATGTTTCCAGCAGTCTTCTGTCTTTGATAGTGGTTCATTGTCACCTTCAAGAAAAGAAAAGAAATAACCCACACGTTTCTAAAAATACTGGTTCTTCATCTACTTGAGCAATTTCCTTTGAACTTCCCACTGTGTGCAACAAACATCAAACAAGGAAATGTCAGAGCAGTGCTACTGCTGCATCCCCTCGCTGCACAGGTCCTTCTCAGGGCTCTGCTCAGTGGAGAGAAGGGAACCTGCCACCCCAGCTGGCTGCTCAGCTCCAGGGGACGATGACACCAACCAAATCCTGCACTCAAGGAGAGGAGAGAGCCACAGCTGCTCCTGTCCCAGCAGCAGCCACCAAGTCCACTGTCCCCTCTCCCTCCTGCAGCCCAGAGGGACCATGGGGAGACAGAGGCAAAAATCACTTGCCCAAAAGGGATGATCTAACTCTGGCAAGGACAACTTTGTAAAAATGAGATGAAGTAGCACAAAACCAAGCAGCACTTGCCATGAAAAGTTCCTCTCAAGTTTAGTTGAAGCTTGATGGCCTTTAGCCAGCACTGCTCACACTCTTGCCCCACAGCCTGCGCTTCAGGGTCACGAAAGCTTTGCTGAAGTTGGTGACACTACACCAATTCATATTTTAACTCATTTTTCAACTGCCTACAACTTATTTCTAGATCTTTGAATGTCGCTGGTGATTTCACCTTGTTAATACTGATGCTGCATCCAATGACACACCCTGAAGCTAAGCAAATTAACAACCTCATTATTCCAAGTTAAAAAATGTGACGGCTCTATATATTTACTCCTCTGTGACACAAGATGGCACCAGACACTACTTTAATTTCAGGCTATCAAAAAAGTGGACCATCAAAGCAGTTTAAAATTGAAGACCCATATATAATGGGTTTAAACAAGATGAGTGTGAATACGACGGATTCTCCAGTGATTGTGTCCAAGGTGTTCCCCAGCTCATGGGAATGGCTGAGGCACAGCAGGGGCAAGCAGTAAATGCCGAAGGGTTTGAGATAGCAATAAATTGGCTGTGGAATCAAGAAGTGACCTAAAGCAATCCTGGCTCGTGAAAGCCTCCAAGGGCAACAGCCGGATCAGGCCTCTGAGAGCTGTGAAACGCAGCTGCACGCACCCCTTTAATGAGGTGTAGAGGAGTCGTGATCCTCTGTACTCCAGGATGGCCTTTTCATCCTGGAAAGAGCTCCATGACAAAAGGATGCTTCTTCTCCTGCAACCTCCCTTTGAAACTTTAGTCCTTCCATCAATCAAAAAAGTTATTTTGTATTTTATAAAAGTAAATATCAAAAAAGAAGACAGGAGATTGCATCTGCCTCCCTGCCTTCCCCCATTTCATTTTGGCCACTGCACCATGTACCAGGACAGTTCTAATACAGTCACCTCCTCTGTTTTCAGTCTTGGTCAGCAAATGACAGGGTAAGAATAAAGCAAAATAAAGCAAAAGGCTTCCACACACAACCGCTTTGCCTAGCGTAACTGATACTGTTGTCGGAAGCTAGACACACAGTTGTCCATCTGCGCTGTACCCACGGTCAATCTCACCGTGGGCTTTAGACAGGAGCATTGCAAACAATGACCAATCACCAAGGTGATCCTCATCTTTCTACACAGTGGTATAATGTTAAGCTTAAATGAGGTACGAACTTTAGTATGAGCATTTGCAAGCCGTGCTTTTCCGAAGAGGGGGCTATTACATGTCAGTGAATATTCAACTCAGTGGTATAAGGCCAGATTCCTAGATGCTGGCTTTAAAAAATGATTGACAGAATTGGTGTTTGAATGAGGAATTTCATTGAAATAATACTTGCCTTTGGGCAGCCTCTTTGGCATAGTCTCTGAAAGAGCATGCCCAAGAATACAAACCTGCAGGCACAGTCCTGAGTAGCAGCAGCAACAGAAAACTGAAATGGGCTAAATCGAGACCCTGCCAATTTTCCCTCCAGGAAGTATTCACCATTATCCTCTATTTGACAATGTAGGGGGCACTCAGCTGCACTCTCTTCTGTATTTTTAGCCATAGCTGTTATTTAGACACCTTAGCCACCTATGTTTGCCAGTGGCAGATTATTACTAAGAGCTTTCTGAAATTCCAATCTTGGTGTCACCAAGTTATTCATCATCAGGCTATTTGCTGGGCAATGGAAAGAGCAAGGGGAAAGTCTGCAGAGCTTGGCTATATTCAGCCATCACTTCTCACTTAATATGGAAAATTAAGGAAGAGATTTCAAGAAAAATACCTGCCCAGCTACAGAGGAGAGAACATGAAGCTCACGCTCACAGACTGAAAACTCACTTCTCTGTTTTTCTCAGTGAGAGGGAAAGCAGAACTACATCTGGAAAAAAGAAGTATCTTGTGGTTGAGATACAGGAATGAGGTACCCTGGCACTGAATCTCATCTCTTCACTGCAAAATTTATAAGCCATGTTTCATTCCCCTTCCTGCTCTGACATTTAATTAGCCAGTGAACAAACAATAACCCAATAAGCACAAGTGTGTATTTACAGCAGTGACAGATCTCGGGACACTCTGTTAGCACACCGTCTCTCCAGACAGCCCACATGAGCCTTTCAAGCTGGCACTGTGTGGAGGAAGAAGGGCAGCATTGGGTCACGTAAAAAAATCCTTAGTAATGTTGTGTCTATATATTGTTAATATATTTTATTTAGACACATTTTTAATATATATAAATTAAATATATATTAATTAATTAATCACAACCAGTCCAGAACACAAAGGGAATAATGGAGTGCAAAGTGACTGGAGTCAGGGGAAGCAGGAGGGGTTTGAAGGCACTCTCTGCCCCTCTGCAAAAGTTTCTTGGGTAGTGACACAATATCCTTCAGGTAACTGAATACAGGAGCTTCTGAGGTCTGGCTTCATTGGTTTAGGGTTCTGGCACCTGCTTCCTCTGAGGCACTTACCTAGAAGAGCAAGGTTATAAAACATTTTGAGAAGTTTCCAAGCAGTCAACAAAAGCACCTTTAGTGAATTCAGCTGAAATTTAATTATTTCTGCCACCAGAAGCTGTGCAAGATGAGCGATAGATGTAACCTTCTCATGACAATACCTTTTCTTGTCAAGACAATATTCAGTACAAACAAAATACTTAAGCATCAGCTTGTTTTCCTGTTTAAAAATGGGAAAACATGCTATTCAGAAACACCTCACCATACATTATTATCAAATACAAAGAAAGATGTGTAAATAACCTTGTGCACTTGAACTGAAAAAAAGAAGGAATATGGTATGAGACTAACTAGTTGCCACTTCTGTTTTCCATAATAAATGGATACAAGGTTTCATGAACCATATTTGCTTTCCAAAGCAAGAAGATTCTGCTTCTAAGAGAAAATATTCCATATTCATGCTCTGTAGTTTGGCATTACTCGAAAAAACTGGCTCATATTGCAAATTTCTGAATACAGAAAAGGGAATCTCTCTAACCCTGAAGAGCATTTTACTGTCGAAGGGCAACATTTCTGAAGGGAGCACTATGATTGTGCACGTGTGGTTGACTTAACAGATGAACACAGGCCTTTGCTGTTCCTAATTACCCCTAAACCATAAGAAGTGAGTAAAGGTCATCTCACTCTGTTATAGAAGTTACTTGAAAAAAGCAATGCAGACAAAAGAACTGAAGCTGATTTTTTTACAACCATAGGGCAGTATCTTCCAAACACAAAGAGTAGAACAGGACATTGTTAGACCAAATTAACAAGACAAAAGTTAGACCTAACTGGTATTTAAGATAAAAGGATAGGTTCTAGTAGATCTTATCACAGTCTTTGAGAGAGAAGCTGTCTTATGGGAGCTCTCTGCCAGAGCTAGAAAGAGGAAACCACCCATCCTGTGGCCTTTCCCATGGATTTCAGGAAACTCCCATAATCTGAAATGTGAACTTACAACCAAGTGAACAGTTGCGGGACTATTTCCCCCACTTTCTTCTTCCTCTTTTTAGGTGTTTTGGTTTTGCCCCAAGATGGCTTAGTCAGCCAAGGATATTTATTTTGCAGTCTTCACATGGGGCCACACACAAATAGGCAGGCAGACAAGAAGACATCATTTTAAACAGCCTGAAACTGGGATTTTGCAGGTCTAAGAGTGGCTGGAGACAGGCACAGCATACAGTCCATCTCTAGCTTGTAAGGACTGGCAGCATCAGGCCAAAAAAGCTTCAATTTTATGGTTGTGGATTTTTTTCTGTCCTTTTTGTATTATTATTTTGTCTGCAAGGAAGCAGCACTGGACTTCAAGCACTGACAAGTCAGTAAAATAATCTTTAAAGTTTGCCAGTCTCCAAAGTCTTACAGTTATTCATAGTGCCAAAAATGAGGTCAGTCAGCAGCATTAGGTTATTAGGCTTTAAAAGGCACCCACTGCTCAGGCCCGGCACCACAGGGGAATGAGATTTATGAAGACAAGGGCTTCCAGGGAGACAAAGAAGATATTTGAGGGTTTCTTGGCACTGATGAAGCTGAAAAGCAGAATGCAGCTGGCTCAATCACATCTGCTTGTCTTTCACTCCATAAATGAGAGGACAAAACTGACACTGAGTATTATTAGTCTAAAGCACTTAAAATCCCTTGAATATGACAAAGCACCTGCAGGTGCTGATAAGTGTTTTGCAATCAGGTCTGCTTTGTCTCCTCTTACCCCTGGATGCAAAGGAAAATTGTATTTAATGTCCAAAAGTTGACTCTGTTTAAATTAACCTGTTAACTGGCTGAAATTATAGAAACATCCATCTGAAAGCCACCTCTCTGCAATCACTATTATACATTCCTTTTCCTCACTAATCACCAAGGTTGGCAGGGCACCTCTTCATTTGCAGCACTGGGGCTTTTTGCTCCAGACAAGGTTGCAAGAAAATTCAGTGGGTCAGATCCTAAACGATGCAAACTGCTAGTGTCCTGCTTCAGCAGTGTTTCAGGTGGTTGTATCACGTGGTGATCTACTCTCCCAATTTAAAAATCTCTTCCATTTATCTGGTACAGACAGATGCAACTTCCACTGATCTCAGCTGATGCCAGATTTATTCTTGTCTCGGATCACAGCGAGCCTGAGACTACAAAATAACATTGTTAGCCATGGACAGGATTGTGAAGAGTATGAAACACCACTTCTTGGAATAACACAGTTGAAGGGTTTCCAATATTGGATCTAATATTTAATATTAAGTGACTCTGCAGTCTGTGCACCTGACAGTACTAAAAATGCTCTTAGAAAGTTGTTACCCTAAGACATTGAAGGAAAACACAGCATTTTAGTAGACAGCACTTAATCATCTGAGTGTTTAAAGCAGTGTCATTGAATGTTCTCTTTGTCAGACTCTTGAGAGGCTCCTACTTCCAGTTTTGATGGAGTGTGATAATCTCCAAGTGGAAAACAGCTCAACCCACATTTCCCCTATTTATTATAACTACTGATATAATCCTGATTTCAGTAGAAAATACTAAACAGGTTTTTTTCTTGAACTAAGTCAATGCTCGAGAGGTTTATGATCTACAAGTCATTTTGTGAATACGATCTGAAGTTTAATTTATTGCATTTGTAAGTATTACATTATCAAAAATTAAAACTCTACTAAGGCAGCTCTTCAGCATTGAATAACTCTGTATGTCAGTGCAGAGGTGAGTAACCATCATGAAGTGCCCAGGTGCTGAATTCAAAATCAAAGCCTGTAAAGTAATGGGCATTCTAGAAATGTGCACGGAGTTCAAAACCAGTGTGCTTTGCTTTTGTTTTGCTAGGATAAAATAATTTGTCTCCTAAGTACTTTCCTAAAAGGAATAAAACTGAGGAGAGGTCTTCAAGAGCACTTCACTCTTCACTCTCTTAACTAGTTGGTACCACAGGAGAGCAGCAACTACCTGCTGCATGGGAGCAACTGTCTGTTTATTATCCTTTAACTTCCTTTAAAAATTCCAATTTCATCTGGCACAAACTATTGTTGAAAAAGAGTGAAAATAAAGCAAAATTATATGCATTTATCAGCCATTATCAGCTTGAATCTCATGACAAGTGTTAAATAAGGTTTTTCATTCAACAACCTCACAATTCTCTCTAGAAAACTCCATTATCCACATTTAGCTGTAGATGTTATTTTCTCTTTACCTTTCCCTGAATATTAGTTTAACTACTGAAGAAATACTAAGTAATAACAACATACAAAATAAAGAGAAACCTTACAATATTAACTGTTTTAGAAAACATAAATGAGTTTTTTACCAAATAAATTTATTAATTTCTGCTGGTAGTTAAAACAACCTTTTTCTTTAACTTCATCACAGCCACTATTGCATTAATTGTGCTGTCATCATCTTACGTACACCTTTTTTTCTTTGAAAGGGAGTTACTTAAGGGTCAAACAATGAAATAAAGGACATGAATGAAAGACCTCTCATTAAGAGACATCTTGATAGATCTAATCTCCACGTTTTACCCATTTCATCTTTGTGGGCTCGGGGTGGGTTGCCCTGACATTTTAGAAGAGTTACTCGTGATGATCCTAAGGATCCATTTGCTTGAACAGAAATGTACATAACATTTATTGCCAATGTTACAGATTCATGGACTAGGTAATAATTTTAACTTGGAAGCCTCAGGTAGTGAAGGATGGCCCTGGCATCGGCAGACAAGCAAAGATGACAGCAAGCGTGTCTTAGAGGATAATGTAAAAGAAATGGACTGCTAGTTCACAGAGCTCCATGTTGCCCTGAAAGTACAGGGCAAAATCCTGACAAACAAAGGCTTATACTGGTGATATGAGAAAGTGCGAACTTGTAGATAAACTGTCTCATCTTTTCAGACAAAGAAAGGAATGGAAATCAGGTCTTCAACATCCTGGGCAAGAGCTTTAACCAATATCCCAGAATACAAAACAGCAAAGATGCATTTTTCTCTGAACCCATTCCAAAAGGAGGTGGCCACTGCCAAATATTGTCAATTCTGGTCATAGGTACAGAGCACAGTGAGGAGAGGGTACCTGCAGGTGCTCATCCAGCTGGCTTACAGATCCTGGTCAGGCACGGGGAGCTCTATCAGCCAAACCAGAGACATGCACAGGCAACCTCCAGGGTCAAAATACTTGTGCTGATTGAGTTCAAATGCCTCCATGGTTAGGGAAATATTTTCTCAATGAAATTCAATGTTCATTTTTGCAATCTGGCCTTCAAGCTGCTAAAACTTGTCATTTTCATGGGGTCTGAGATTATTGTTCATAGCAGAAGGGTGCTTCCCTCAGCAAAAACTGTCTTAGGTCACAGTTGTTTAAAGTAGTGGTTTTAACTGTAGCAGTCTACTCAAGTACTGGTATTTGGCTACACAACTCAAAACTCTGGGTGCATTTCAAAAGATTTCTATTGCTTAGCTAAGTGAGTCCCTGAAGACCATCTTCACTATCCACCACCAGTAAATCACCCTGGAGGCTGAAGAGCACTGCTGTATTCAGAGTCAGAGCATAGGGCATTAAGTCTGCATAGTGAAACACAAAGTAAAACAAGGATTAAAATCACTTCTTGCCTCTACAAACTTTTGTGAAGATTCACCATAAGAAATATATTAACAACAAAAAAAATCAGAAAAGGAGAAGGTAATTCTAGACTCCAAAACCACAGAGATTTCATACCACTGGTCTGATCATTACAAATATAATACTCCAACTGAATCAAAGTCATGCCAAATTGGTGAAAAACACATATTCTTCTCCATCTGTGAGGAGCAATACAGTTCAGGGATTTGGGACTGAAAGCTGAAAGAATAAAATATGAGGTAGCAGTAACATAATTGTGAATGGTAACTGATACAGCAGGGGACTGAACTTAATGCTGCAAGAGATGTTTTCCCTTCCCATGCACCTATTCTCCTCTGACCTATGGCCCCAGCTGCTGTCTGACTTAAACACGGCAACATGAACTACAGACATAGGAGGTGACGGTTGCATAGCAACTACAGGGACAGAAACCAAGGACTTCTCTCATTCGGCACATCAGAACATTAAAAACCAATGTCAATAATTTCAACAGTGAGTTTGGTTTTTGAGTCCAGCGAACAACCAAGAACACAGCAGAAAGGTAACACTGTTCCCTTGGTGTCAAATAAAAGTACTCTCACAACACCTGGAGAGAAGTTTGTATAATGCAACATTAATCATGGACAGCAGAGTCCACGACAAGAGGTGAGAAGGGTATTTTACTGGTTTAAAATAGGACATGACACTTTCTGTACATTAACGGAGTTGCAATGAAACACTCAGATGTGCCATGAGCTTACTGGCTCACCATGACCCAGCAAAGCCCAAAGATCCAAAACAGTAACTGTTCCCACTCGACTCACAGGACTTCCACCACAGATCTCTGAACAATGGACCTGAGCACATCCCAGGCAGCAGTTTAAAGCTTTCCCTTGAGGCCTTGGGTATAAAAGGTGGGAGGAGCTATGCATGAGGCAAAACTTGGGGACTACACACAGAAATCTCACGTCTCTAACTTTCCAGTCTTCTCTTCACCAAGTTTTGGTGGAGGGAAGATGTAAACCAAGTATTGTTTCATTTTATATGCACTGGGTTGCAACAATTGCCATGGGTCTGCTCCCCTACCAAAGACAGGTGGACTTCACTATATAGGAGATTGAGGATATGAATGTCTACTGTAATTTTGGTACATTTTCATAAGTTGCCACTCCTTAGATGCAATGTGACAATTGCCAGGAAGCAAATTCACTGCAACACTGCAATGGATGTTAGAGTAAACTATTTTGCACTGCAATGGACACAATCGCTTACTTTATCTCTGGAAATGAAGCAGGAACTGACAGATGAGGGGCAGCAACATATTATGTTATTGCAAAACATATTGCAAAATTTCAGATCATGGAGGTTTTCCAATGCTAAGCAGAGAAATCCCTTACAACTTTTGAAAATAAGTCCTAGCATGTTGCTGTCTTTTGTGCAAACACAGCTTCTTTCCATTTTTGCAAAGACTTTAGAGGCAATTTGAGCTTGCAATCAGATACATGAGGCTCTAGCCCACTATTTTTAGCCCTTAATGGCAAAGCTAATAGTGCCATTAATCCACTTTGGTATACAACGTTCAATTCCTACTTCAAATTGCATCTCAGTGCAAATGGTAGCTTGACTCCTGCTGTCAGATACATTCAGAAATTCACAATGAAACATATTTAATGTATTCTTATTCTCAGATTCAGCTGAAAGGTGAGAAAATCTTTAACGGTCTTCTGAAACAGTGTGGCAACAAGAGATGGAGCATTCTGGAGTCGATATTTACAGGACTAATGCAGTATATTGCTGTGACTAACCAGACAGGGAAGATAGGACTGGAATGCAAATGGTAAAGCACTCCTCTGAATTGGTTTACAAGGGGGTGCTTAAAACATTAGCCCCTCCATGAGCAGGTAATCCAGAGCCAAGCCCAGAAGGATGCTCTCCCTCCAGGGTGAGCTCTTCTCCATGAATGGGAGCTCTGCCTTTGATCCTGTCCTCACCCCAGGAGGATACAACCTCCTCCTGCCACTTCACAAGACAGTGCCCAAGCACAGACCTGGCAGGGAGGGACTTCTGTCCAGCCATGCAAAGACAGGATCCTCCTCAGTGGACAGACAATGTTTAAAAGGTCAGTGATCGTCATTATGTCTTGAAAACACCATCTTCAGTACACTCCATGAGCTCGAGAGAGCTGGGAAGAAGCAACTGGGGCTCACTGTGCAAAATAAAGATAGCTGCTCTAGGCATAAATCCTAACTACTACACTTGAATGGAGGGAATCTTTTCCCTGCCATGGCATTAGAGGCATGGGAAAGATAATTTGTTGTTTTAAGCTACCTGCTTTGAAATACACCACAGGAATTTAGGAAGAAACTTTGAGAGAGAGTAAATAAGATACTTAAAATGTAAATTGGACAACAGGGTAGGCAAGATCCCCAGCTATTTTTTCATATTAAAATTATTGCAGTGGATATCGTCCTTGTAAAGGTATCATCTGGAGGTTGAATTTGACATTTGTTGCCTCTTGGTATTGAATTATGGGTGTATGATAACAATTTTGTGGGCTCAGAATGATACTGGAAAATATTTGTGACTTTCTGAGCTAACAAAACCTGTAGTAGAAATCCCCAAAATCTGTATGCATGACATTGTATGGCTTTGATTCCACAGAACTTTCGCAAAAACATGAGTCATGAAGTACACAGACATCAGTGAGTGCTTTCAAAAAAAAAATCAAACTAAGAAAATTCACTACAGAGATATAGTGCGAGTGAATAATGTGCAAGGAAAACTTACCTTATTCTTGCCTGTTAATATATGATAACTGAAAGTCTCCCTGGTCCTGCATAGGCGCAGTACAATTCCAGTTAAGATCAGTTATGGTGGGCTTCTGTAAGAAAAAGCAGCTGCTGGAGGGAAGGATTATTTTTGAAAGAGTAAAGAAAGGAAAGAGCACATGAAAAGTTTCATTTCTCCAGCAGAAATGTCCGGCTGGGCAGCTTTTCTAGTACAGGCACCCAGGGGTGTATGGGCCTGCTGACATACTGGAGACAGACCCAGCTACCCAGCAGCAGCTTATCCCACAGCTCTGTTCACATGAACTACCCATGAAGGTCACTAGAAGAATCTTCATTAAAATGGGTCTGATATCAGAGCAGTCCCACATACCCAGCACTTACCCTTCAGAATAATAGACTTTTCAGGGATTTAAGGGATAATGAGAAAGCTGAAGAGCAATCAGGTCTGAAGTCTTCAGGCCATTGGACAGGCTACTGAGGAAACCAGAACAACTTTAAGTGCCCATTCTCATGAACTGGGAAAACGTATTAAAAAAAAAGTTTAACTGGAGCAATTTAAGAACTCCATCCTCGAAGCCAGTGCTGCTTTGGAAGTTGAATTCAGCTACAAATTAACTTCAGTGTAACTGGTTTAATAACCAGCTGAGGCTCTGGCCCTCCTGGTGTGACCATTCCCTGCCAGTACAACGTAGCAGCTTCTGCAGATGGGGGAGGGCGGCGGAGTGCAGACCAAATGGCAAGAGCTGGTTAAGCCTTTAGGCTGACTGAGATCTTTCAGCGGAGATCGAGAGCTGTGACACGGAGAGTGAGCACGGTGTGGAGACTCACACTTGTAGTTTACTTCATTTGTGAGCAAGGACTTTAGGAATCAAAATAAACAAACAAAGCCCAGACAATTTGTGGGCAAGGAATGAAATCCCTGGGAGCTTGTCTCTGATTAAACCAACACTATCTAGCTAACGACAGCCTTTGGAGCACCTCAACAACTATACCACGGGCATGTTATTTGCACCCACGCCCCGTGTGTGCTACAGCTCACCCTCATGCTGACATCTGTAACCGCAAGGTCCAAAGCACAAGCAGGCCCAAGGACACCCTCAAGGAAAGTGTTGTCTGGACTCAGCTGAGGGCTCAGCCAGCTCTTTCCAACGCAGCAAGAGGAGCTCTTGGCTCCAGGCAGAAGAGGAGCAAAGGCCGGGATGGCACAGGGACACCCTGCCTGTCCCTGAACACCAGCACCCGCAGCCGCCTGGCCCTGCTCGCTCCCACGGGCGGACTCGGTTGCCGAGAACAGGCATAAAGTTTTGCTGGGTGAAAATCCCGGGTTTTCAGACGAGTTTTAAGGAAAATCCATGCTATCCGCTGTCTGCAGAGGGCGCCAGGCAGCTTCAGATCGGCCGTGGAGCCGGCGGTGGGGCTGCGCACCCGGGGCTCGCAGCTGTCACTCAGGGAGCTGCTCGCTCTCGAATGGCCACTGCTCCGCACCGAGCGTTCGGTAGGAGTTGGTTTTTCCTTTCATGCACGCATAAATCCCTTAGTTGTCTTTTCCCTTCTTGCCACTGAAATAGCACGAGATACTTTGCTGAGCCTGCACAAACTTGCACTGCCCCCAGTTGACAACAGCGGATGAGAAAACTCCTTGCCTTGAATCAAGAGGGCTAGAACCAGCAATGTGCTGCTGACGATTTCTCCCTCCAGAGAAAACTGTTTGATGCCTGCAAGATTTGAAGCTCGCTGTCTTAGAAAGGAGAAGAGCAGCCTGTGACTGACACAAGACTCACTGTAAATGCAGATTTTGTTTCTACTTGTAAAAGTGACTAAAGAAAAGTCCTGCTTGATTCCATCCCATGTGCATAGCAACACCTTGGAAGGACATCTTTTCGGTTTTTTTTATACACCTGTGCTCTGTCAGGTCCATAATCACTTGTGAATCTGAGTCCTTTGCTGACAATGAATACCACACTTTTTGCATTTTCATTTCAGCCTGTGCTGCTTAATGCCACTGAAGACTTCAATGACTCAATTCTGAACAACAGAAGTGGTGATGGATTTTGTGAGCAGGTCTTCATAAAAGCTGAAGTCTTCTTGACTTTAGGGATCATCAGCCTGCTGGAAAACATCCTTGTCATTCTTGCAGTGCTGAAGAATGGAAACCTACATTCTCCCATGTACTTCTTCCTTTGTAGCTTGGCTGTGGCAGATATGTTAGTGAGCATGTCAAATGCCTTGGAGACTATCATGATTGCAATCCTGAGCAACGGCTATTTGATCATTGATGACCACTTTATTCAGCATATGGACAATGTTTTTGACTCAATGATTTGTATTTCTTTGGTAGCCTCAATTTGCAACCTCTTGGTTATAGCCATTGACAGGTACATAACTATTTTCTATGCTCTCCATTACCACAGCATCATGACTGTGAAGAAAGCTTTAACCCTGATTGTGGTCATTTGGATTGTTTGTATCATCTGTGGCATCATATTCATTGCCTACTCGGAAAGCAAAACTGTCATTGTCTGTCTCATCACCATGTTCTTTACCATGCTCTTTCTCATGGCCTCCCTTTATGTTCACATGTTCTTGTTTGCACGCCTGCATGTGAAACGGATTGCAGCCCTCCCTGTGGATGGGGTGCCCTACCAGCGCACCTGCATGAAAGGAGCTGTCACCATCACTATATTACTTGGTGTCTTCATTGTTTGCTGGGCACCTTTCTTCCTTCACCTCATTCTCATAATTTCTTGTCCAATGAATCCATACTGTGTGTGCTACACTTCACACTTTAATACCTATCTGGTCTTGATAATGTGCAACTCAGTAATTGATCCACTCATTTATGCTTTCCGGAGTCTGGAGATGAGAAAGACTTTCAAAGAAATAATGTGTTGCTGTTACGGCATGAGTGTGGGACAGTGCATGCTGTAAACATTTGGCTTTGTACGGAGAATAGAGAGAGGATTCATACGATAGGTGTATAAATACATACATGTATCTACAGACACAGCAACTCCACTTTAAAAACAGTGCTTGAAGGAAGGGCTCAGGAAGGAAAAAACAGCCTTCTCATTGATTCCTTGATTTATACATTTCAAAATGAAAACCAGGTTCAACTAAATTATTTGAAGTTAAATACTTGTTAAATACTTAAATACTTGTAACAGAAAGAAATCCAGAGTGATTTACAAAATAGCTTAAGAAAAATGAATCCTGAAAGCAAATACTACCTTAGAGAGACTGAAATAATATTCTCTCTACCATTCATTTGTACCTGTTGCTTCATCTCTGTGTCACTATCAACAAGCCAGTGTTTTCTAAAAGATTTCTTTAGTAACCTCTGTGAAAAGCTATTCACTTGCAAGACAAATCAAACATCAACAGGTAACAGCATTCTTCTACACTTAATCCCATGCCTCCACCTTTTATAAAAAGAAGAGATTGACATTTATGCTGCTTGCTATAAAGCAACTTGAGTAAAAAAATCTTTGAAGGGTGAAAGTAAACATTCCTCTTGCGCTGAAATATTCTTTCAGTAGAAGTCAGTTAAGTGAAAAGGAACAGCTTGTGTGTCGGTGATAGTGTGGTAAAACAGCTGCCTGATAGGAGTGACAAATTTGAAGAAGGTATTTACATTCCTTACTGTGACATAGGAGCGTTAAAAAACCAGATAATTTGAGGATATAAAGCTGGAAGGCAATGATCTAGTATTTGGTATGTTAATAAAATAAATCACAGAAATCTCCATTTGATAAATGAGACCAAATGAGACCCATCCCTAGAGAATTTTGAAGACCACAGAGCTGAACATAAGGAATAGCTAAAATGTAAGAGTTTGAATTCTGCTTTGTTTTAAAGCTATATGGAGATAGCTATATAAAGCTATATAAAGATATATATTTGGCTAAGTTAAGTACCTGGAACAAACAGGATGTGTATGGCAGATAGGACTTCTATGTATTGTGAAATATAAGTCACTGGTCAGTCCTTTTTTACTTAAAGAGCTTTACACTGAGTTCAGTGGACAGATACACCTGCAATGGAAACAAAAAAGCAACATGCTATTTGCAAACATTTTCAAACTCTCTGTGTGAGTTGGTGGCATGTAAAGCAAGCAACTTCAGCTACAATAATTTAGTCTTTGTCTCTGCTTTTTATAGGAATAAACTATGTAAGTGGCCTTCAAATAGCATATTGCAAATCTGAAGAAAAAGGCTGAGGTGATTTGTATGTAATACAACACACAGGCAGTATCAGTGCCAGACTAAGAAAACTCCAAGCCATTATAAAGTCTACTTAGCAGCTCTCTGGTATCTTACTTTTAGGAAGGGCAGTAACTTGAAGTGCCTGGAGCAGGGGGAATCATATCTTGCCTAATGCTTTCAAACATCTAAAAGATCTCATTTGACTTAGTTATGTTTTTTCTCTCCATTTGAGTGGAGTTGCTAGGTTGTTGTTATTTCTCGACCCCCCTCTGACAGTTTAGGAACAATTATCCAGACCAGAAATTCACAATCTATTCTGCCTCCAGTTCTGCACAATACTGGGCTATGTTTGACTGTGGCTTATTCTCAGCATCCTACAGCCTATGTAGGGAGTGACCTAACTTCCTAATCCTATGGAATGTATAATTTTCCTGGGGTGAAGAACCATCTCTCCCTGTGCTCTAGACACTCTATTCATCAGCCCAAACCAACTTCATGCTCCTTGTTTCCCTTGCCCTCTGATCACACCTTAAATTCCCTGAGTTCTCATTTCCTCCCATAATCTCATCCTCCTATCTCCCCAACACTCCCACTGTTCCACCACATATCTAATCTCATAACCCTTAATTAAAAAAGCTAGACCAAAACCCACCAAAGTCCTTCAGGCACTGTGGCACATGTGGCAGAACAGGCACAGATGAAACTTCTCCCTCTGTTTCAAGTAGGGACTAGAGAAAATCCCAACAACTGGATGAAACTGAATGCTTTCAGCCTTATTTGTGTCTCACAGACTTCATTTTGGCAGTACAACTATCTGTTCTGTTAGCTCAGCCTGTCTTACTTCGGCAGCGTCTGATGTCCACATTAAGATGAATTGAAAAAAATCAGCATATAAAACCACAGAACTAGCCTTCCATGGTGTGGAAAGACTTGTCAGAAAAAAACTCTACCTGTTGTCAGTGTTACGTACCTTTATACTCTGGAGCATGGTTTGCCAGGATATTCTGCCTCAGGTTACTGTGTATTTTGCTTTCCTTGTACTTGGTGTCCTATTTACTTCACTTTTTAAAGTGATTTTAGATGAGACGGATTCATACTGTGCTTTGCCTTTAAGGAAAACATACATCTGCTGAATAAAAGCATCTGAAGACATCACTTAGAGTCCTGCTTGTTTCTGTCAGAGCACCATTCCATGCCAAATCACAGCTTGGTGGGTTGGTTCAGAAAACTAGAAACAGAGTCTAATAACTAGCAAAAACTTCCAACGTTTGGTTGTTATCCACAGAGCTACACAGAAATGAGCAAAAAAAGACTTTTCCATCCAATATGCAAACATGATGGAAATAGAATCCATAAAACCCTTCAAAGCTTTCTCACATTTTCTGGCACCAGCCAGTGAAGAGATGGCTCCTCCCCACAGGTTATCGATGGAGATGGGTGGTGGGTTTGTCCAGTCCCACTTCCAGATTCCCAACTCTAACTTATACTTTGGAAATCCACTATGCAGACTCCTGCATGGAGCCAGGATGGCAGCCATCACAAGCCTGTGATGGGAAGGGAAAGAAAGAGTCTCTGTGAGACTGAACCCCACAGCAGGAGGGAGTGAATAAATTCTAATGGCTACAGCTCCAGGGGTGAAATGGAAGCAAAGGGAAGATCAGGGCAGGACAGCACTCCAAGGAAATAGCACTGCTGTGGTTGCCATTTGCCAGATCTTAATGCTTCTCTGAGACTGGAGCCCTGGAATTGGCATTCAGCCACCCTCAGTCCTCAGGGACAGAGCTGAGGCTCAAGTCAGGACTCAGAGTCTGAACTTATTACTATACTCAGTATAGTCTGTTCATAAGAAGAAATGTTTCTTCCTTGGTAAGACTGCTGGGCTGAACAAGATATACACAGTTTCCCCCTAGACAGTATAAGAAATGGCTGACTGAGATAATACCCTTTTCATCTAACGGTGCCATTTATATGGATTTATTGATTCAGATTTTCTGCAAGAAAAAGGCAGTATATGAGCACTGTAGGATTACCATTTGCTCAAAGTCTTTTTAGAAAACCCTCTTAGATTCATCCAAATATTTGAATTCATAGGAGCACGAGTTATCCTGCTAAGTCAACAGAGCATATTCTGCAAATTACAGCCAAATTTGCCTTTTGCATATAAAATTCAGCACTATGCATGCAATTTTCCCATCAGTGAGTGTCTTCTAAATATTTTACAATTGGAAGCATTTGTCCTAATGGATAAATAACAAAGTCCAGGCACACAATTCTGCAGTCATTCAAGGTCATCAGTAGGGCCGTTAGTACAAATACCTTGATTATTTCTTCACTGAAATAAGATGCTTCTATTTGTTGAAGCCTAGTTTGAGACCAGGGCCAGATGTTTGGTTTGGTAGCTACATCTAAACCATTAAGGTGATTTTGAAGCTTATCCACAGAGGGATACTGCTTCACAACTTACACTAGAAACTCCCTCGTTGGCATCAACTCCAGACCTCTGAGACAGTATGAGAGAAAGCAGGTAACCTGGACACCAAGACACTGGACACAGCAGATGCAACAGTGCCAGGACACCTTGTCCCTTCCTGCCTCCACCACCCAAGAGCAGAGGCAAGCTGCACTGAGATAGATTGATACAAGGTGACGCCGTCTGAACAAGTCATAGGAATTTGGACAGCATACAGCGGGGTGCAGGGCAGGGGCAGGAGGGCTCTCATAGCTTGTATTAGTAATCTGAAGGTCAGCTCCAGGTACCAGGTCACAACAGGACCCTATGGTCCTCCCTCTTCATAAATGCTTTGAGTACAGGCATGGATCTAACGTTTTTGCGCAACTATAACGCAACACCTGTATTCAATAGGCTTTCAGGTGGAAGGCAGAACAAAGGAACAGCTTTCAATGAACACTACAAAGACAAAGAAAAATTCCTGTCCATATATATCTCTAGAGAACATTCAAATGGTGCTGTTCTGCTCAGTTTTCAAGGTTAAAACACAGCCTTGTTTTTAAGTCTTTCAATTAATAATGTACATTAAGTGGACAAAGGCATTGAGGAAGGAAGATAAAGCAGATTATTAAGGCCAGAGCTACAGGCATAGCCCATTTGCAGAGGGGAAGCTCACTACACTTGGAGCAGCGCAGCATCGCAGCTGCACATTTTGTTGTGTTCTTTCCTCGGCTGCCATGTAATGGGGTCACAGCTCAAGTCAGACTATACCCTAATGAATGAAAACAAGCTCTACCAGATTCACTCCAAAGAGGAAAACACAGCTTGTGATGCTTTAAATTTGCTCAGAAAACAAGCATTTTCTATTCTTCTTCTTTAATATTATTTTTTCTAGAAATAACAAGCAAAGGAAAGCTTGCTCCAAATTCACTTTTCATAACCACCCACCATTGTAATATTATCACAGTCATTAGATATATTTCATAAGCAATTTAAATTGTAGCACAGAACTATGCTCATCCATCACTCACACAATATACACCTGTTTAAATCAACTTAAAATCACTAGGTAAGGTACCAACACAGGACCTTGCTACTGGCACCAGTGCAGATGTGAGCAAAAGGCGTATTTCCAACTGGCTCACTGATTCAGTGCTATGCAAAAGAATCCCTAAATTTGCCTGATATGGAGGGCTTGGATATTATAGGTATGTTTAAAATGTCTCTGAACAGAAAACATAAAAACTAGAACACAGTAAATTTGGTGTTTGTGCAATGCTGTATTGGTCAATAGGGCAACAGTCCAAAAGTATATACTTCATGAGGAAGACCTGAACCAGGACTTCTAAGAGTTAAGATTAACATACATAATGTTCACGTCATTCTGAAAAAACTAATGACAAAAGTAGACCTAGTCACTTTTCTTACTCATTTAAGTGGCTGCGCACAAGAAAAGGATGTACCTCTTTGTTCTGGGGTGGTGATGGAAATCTATTTATTATGTGCTATTTTGCTGGTATGAATGTTCATAGTGCTACAGTTAAGTATCAGTCCCAGATTTTATTATAAGGCTATTTCTCTTTTCTGATTACAAAGGAGGCACTGCTGACGTGAGCTTTACTTTAAAAAATTCATAAATCCATGGTTCTACTGCTCAGACTGTCTCCATTAGTAACAGCCACAGTCAGTATTCACCTTTGAGCCTAACTGATGCAACATTGGTTTGTTCTATATCTATTATCGAGTCAAGGTCACAACACCCATATGCTGAATCAGAAACACTTTCTAGCTATTCAAATTCACTAACTTAACTTGAATTAACATTTAAGCACAGATAAACCTGCAGATATACTGAGAAATAAACACTTCTTTAGACTTAAAAATTCACAGAGGTACAAGAAACTGGAGGTAGGGCTGTTATTTCCTGTGATGAAATTTATTTCATTGGGGATTCATAGTGCACCTTAATGAGTGTTGGTGAGAGTGACTTAAAGCTACTCAAGTGCATGCTGAGAAAAGCATCCAAGTGAGATTTTAAAGTAGAGTGTATTAAGAAATGGAGTACTTTCTCTGCCATCAGCATACAGCTATGAGGGTCATCTCAGCATTTCTTCAGTTTTAAGTGTATTTAACTGCTTTTCTCTTTTTGTAATACCTCACTGAATGGTGGTGAGTACTCCCAAGTTGCATGACAAGGAGGTTCCTCTTCAGCAGTCACTGAAGAGGATGAGGCTTTTTCATTCCCTGTCTAGGAATATATTATTAGGCCACTGTTTCACCATATCTATGCCAGGAACAACTTTCTTCTTCAGCTACAGAAGGAGCTGTCAGGGACTGCTACAAATTAGCACGCTAAAGGTTTTTACCTAATTACTAGTTTTGTCAATGTAAGCAGTCATGTAAAATTCTATATTCAGAGAACAAAATAGAGAAGGAGCATGATTTTTTGAAATAACTTGCTTGGGGAGCTAAGGACTATTTTTATTTCTACCTCAGTGAAAGACAGCTAATTTCTATCCAACCTTGGTAGACCTTGGCCTTCCCAAATCTGAAATAAAATTTTACTAAATTTACAAAGTTGCATTTTTATGAAATGTGTATACGATGGAAAGGGTCAGGCACAGGCATCTTTATCCCTTCCAGTTATGCCATCACCCCTGAGATCATAGAGAAAATCTGGTTCTGGTATTGCCCAACCATTAGGAGACCTGAAACTATAGGACCACCAGCAGGCAGGAGACCCAGCATGCAATGAGCTAATTCCATGAGTCACTGCAATTCAGATTTTCATCACCACCAAGATCCATACATCTAAGAAAATATTGGGCAAAAAAGAGAGGCAAGAGAAAGCTGGATGAAAAATTAAAGTCTGAACAGCTGTGCAAAACAGCTGGTGGGTGCAGGCAGTGATGTTGAAGACATGGGAGAGGGCAGGATCAGAGGATGGATATCTTTGGTGTCTATCAGCAAATAAGAACCATTAACTGTGACATCAAGAGCCTGCAGATAATTAGTACAGACTTCATCTATATCATTGTTACTGTCTTATTTCATGAAGCTACGTGCCTCCTGCCTTCAGCCTTTAAGAACAAAGCCCCTCTTCACAAAACACTTGTCTCTCAAAATGAGGCTGAACTTATTCTTCATTCTGGCAAAACACCAGACCAATCCATGTTCCCTTTTATTGTCTGCCTCTTCATTGCAGTCAATTATGTGATACTTGTGAAAAGATTTGTCTTTAGTAATCCTAAAATTGTACAGCATGTACTTGGAAATGCACTCTAAATCAAGGACTCCTAATTTAAAGTGCTTAAGTGGTATATGGACAGTAAATACAGACAGTCTTGTTTTCAGATTTCTCTGCATGAAAGCAATTTAGGTAGACTTGAAAATTCAAACTTCTGGTAAAATAAATCAGGAGGCAGGACCAAACATGAGGCATACAATAAACTTTTCTTCATACTCAAGAAAGCGATTAATGGGTTTGCATATACAACTTGATATACAAAAATTAAGCCAACCACTATACTACTGTCATAATAAGGTGTACTGTATTAGAATAAGGTTTATGTAACAGATTATCCATTTAATCAGAAAGGCTGTTATTTAACATATAAAGATACTCCTAAATGTAAAATAAAGTGTTCTTACGTAGACTCTGTTACTGTATTTCCAGCTTTGCAGTTGGGTATGAAGTGGAGGCCTTAGTTCTTGCCTTTCTGATTATACAGCTTTTCATTTCCTTCTGAATCAAGAATGTTTAATCAGTAGCTGTAATCATGTATTCCACAAAAGCTATCACAGGCACCATTAATCACCTTCATATCCCTCATCTGAGAAACTAGCTATCACAACTCCAGTACAAATCCAGTAATGAAAAGCATTTGCATAGAGTTATAAAAGCTTAATGCTTAAACAAGCTTTAAAGGGTATTAATCATCCAGTTTTTCTAAGAGATCATGGGCAAAGTAAATCAACATATAATTTAATTTATGATGATCCCCCATGTAAATTGCATAAAGTTGGGGGAGTGCAAGGAAGAAAATTTGGGTAGGCCTGGCACAAGCTTTTGTAAGGCCAAACAGATTTGGTATATGTTAGTAACGGTATTTTCTTTTTTCTTTTCTTTTTTCTGGTGGTGATGGTGGTTGGTTTTACTTTGATTCACAAGCAAAAACTGTTTAGCCTAGGAAAAGACTGGGGGTTTAAGAAAAAAGTGTTCCCTGACCAGGTTGGTCCTGGCATTTTTAATTCAGGAGACAGCACATACCACATAGAAAGTCTTGGGACAGAAGCCAGAGGTCTTCCCATTTTAAACAGATATCCGTGAGCCCAGCACGTGTCTTCTGAGAGACACAAGTATGACCAAAATCATGAAAGCAGGTGCTACTTAAAAGCACAAAACAAGGGAGAATACCAACTACTGCATCATGCAATGAATGTGAATATTCAGTTCCAGGGGAGGGGAACAGCAAAGAGGGGCAGTGTCCATCAGTGGACACCAAAGCAGTCTTAACACAGATTTTATTTTTTTTTTAAGCTGGATCAACTGAAATTCTCTAAAATCAACTTTCATTTCTCAAGTTTGTTTAAGCTTATGCAGACACCACACTGCTCCCTGTCATATCTATCACAGCAGGCAGCCACAAATAAAATCTGACTAGAAGGTGCTTTTTTGGTATTTGTGCCTCCTTACCAGCCCTGTGTTTTCAACCCTACGCATCAAATGCAGAATCTCAGCTATTCCCCTTCTCTTCTGTACTGACTGCTGTTGTTACTCAAATGATAGCTGAACAGGTAAATAATTCACCACACCCTCTAAGTATTATTTGACACTACTTCCCTGTTCAGTGCCATGCGTAGAAAATGGGAACTTCACAGGATGAGGTCTAAACAAAAAAAACCCAATAATCCATGTATATAACTAGCACAATCCTAGCATTTTTATAAGTAAAACCTACCACCGTGTGGCTAGAGTTCATATGCTGGTGTGTCATTACCATTCATGCAAAAAAAGCAGGCTCGTGCACAGAAGCCACCCTCAGAGACTTCATGTAGGCTAATGTACTTTGGAGTATGCAGTAGTAAACACTCAAAATCAACTTAGGTAAATGCAATTAGTCAATAAGACACCATATTGGATTATTTATGAAATCAAAGAAGTTCCCATTGATTAAAATCAGACTAGATGAAGCAGAAAAAAGTGCACTGAAAATGTTAAATTTGGAAGCATGTGTGTGTTTGTATACAAAGTGACAGATATTTCAATAGTAAAAAGTTTTTACTAACGAGCCATTACTCTCTTCTGCTAACAGCATTTGGATCAGAAAGCTTGGGCTTTTTTCTCTTGACTAAGCAAGCTAAGTTGAAACTGAAGTCATATACAAGCATATACAACTGAGAGCAAACGTAAGTTCACTTGTGGGTGTAATAACAATGCAAACATTGTTTCCACCATGGATTCATATAATTTAGCCTTATTATGGATGATCTGGCATGCAATTTGATAATTCTATCATATTGTTACTGCCTAAAATGCAGATATTCATTTGTTGTTAAAAACATATCTTAAAATTATAAACAAGATATGTCATAAATTCTGTTACAAAGTTAGTAACTACAAAAACCTAAATTTTAAATCAAAAGCTAGAAGAAATTGGAATTCTATTGGAAACAAAAGCAGATTTTCATAGAGCAGTGACTTTAACAAGAGAAAAAAGATTGTATTTATCTTTTTTTTCAGAATTTCAACAGGTAGGTAGTAATTATTTACAAAATCTATTGAAATGAAATCACACATATTTGCAATCAGATGGTACACATCATTCTTTTTTAAAAAAAGAATTCGTCAAGTAGAAAAACATGATGTTCTCAGAGTTTCAATTAATCATTTTCTTTTCTCGTTTCATATAATATTAATTTAATATTAATATAATATTAATTTAAACTGGTTTAGGTTAGATTTCTATGACCTCTGATTATTTATTGTGTAGTGTCGCTGGGAGCTGACATGTCACTATGACTTAACTTTGTAAAGATCTTTTTATTATCTATTAAAATGCCTTCTATGTTGGCTGACAAAAACCTGTGCCAGATGCACTTAACAGGCTCATGTATTTCCAAAGGCAATCATAGAAATGAGACGAGGGCACTCTTGCCTCCACCCAGTTCTGCTAGCAAGAAGACTTTATATTATTTTACCCAGAAATAACAGCTTCTGCTGACTTGATGGGAATTAGTCCAAATCTTCGCTGACTCCTGAAGGGACAGAAGGACAAAACCTCCAAGGGATATGTGGAGATATGTGGAGATTTTGCCCTGTAGCTTTGGCCTCTATATTTAGGTGTTCTTAATTTGTGTTAGCTAAACACATGTGTAAGGGTCAAATTACAATTAAGGCAATAATATCTTTTAAAACTTAAAGCCTACAAAATACAGACATTTAAGGCAACCAAGACTAAACAACGTTAATTAGAGTGAAATATCCACAATCTAAATTCCGCATGATAACACAAGTACAGTGAAAATCAATGCTTTCTCTGTTAATGAGACAGGGTAATCAAAATGGCATTCATTATTTCTCAGATATGCTGGATTTTAAATATCATGTTTTGACCTAAGTGCAGCTTCCTACCAGAATCTAAGAGTAGCGAAATTACTGACAGTCCAAATGTACAAGAAATATTCAAAAGCAGCTCAATTATTATCTGAAAAGCAATAGGTGACAAGGTATTGAATATTGTACAGGACACATTGGTTTGCTTTGCTTAAGGAAAACTGGAGTGTGAGGCTTTGTTCTTCCCTTGTTGCTGGCTTACAGAGCAGAATACCACTTAATTGGTACCGTGGGCAGAAGCATCTTTCACGTACTTCCCTGCTGTTGTCCCCTCCCAAATGAACAGGATTTCTCATTTAGTCACCAAAACATACTGCTTATAAGTTTTCATCTTTGAAGGTTCTGTAAAGCTTAGGGAAGAGATTGGAAAATATGTAGGGGATCATTTCTTAATTAATGTCAGATACTGAAGCTAGCAAAGTTGGCACGGAGGATATTTAGTTCAGAGAATAGTATTTTCCAGGCTGTAACAGCCAAGAGACAGCTCAGGGTACAGAATTTTCTGGGATAGCTGGAGCTATGTGACAGTTATGTGTTTTGTTTTCTTAAATGCTGTCCCTTTGGTAGTTCTTCTTAATTAGAAATTATTCTGATATACTGAAGTAATACTTTACTTTTAATGTGACAGTTACTCCCAATGTGTTGTATAATTACTAATCAGGAAAGGCAAATAGCTTCCTAGGCATATGCACAAATATTGCTATTTAGAAAATTAATTCACTGATATACTACCCACTTTCTTGTTTTATTGGAAGCTGGTAAGAGCAGAACACGTAACACAAGGTTTTAACACTACTTCTCCTGAAGAAATAAGTACATTAAGACAGCTCTGTAAATGGTGAGTGAAAGCTCTTCATGATCAAAACCACCACATCAAAGAACTTTGAGCAATCAGATTTTCAGAATAAAGGAAAAGATGGAATTAACTAATAATGGAGTTTCCACATTGATATAGCAATGAATACAAGATCATTAAGCCATCTGCATAATGAGTGAGCGTGTGTTAAAAGCAAAAAGTAATTTCTGTAGGAGAGGAAAAATCTAGAAACAAGCCATATCTTAATGACAAACTGTCATTACAAAATACGTATTTGTTTGAAAAATATTGCTTAGCATGATCATGTTAATGTTGTAATATATTCATTTTCAGAAATCTTTTTGTTTACACTGTGAATCCAACAGCCTCTTGCCCATTGTGTCAGCACCTTTGTAATCAGACCCACACTGGCTGAACATTCATGGTGCCCAAGTAGCTAAAACGTGTACTGTCACATCCTACAATTAGTAGCTCACAGTAAAAAATATCAGTTTGTTAAGACCTTTCCCATCACCCTGAGTTATATAGTATGTATGTTTACAAATATATATCTGGGCATTTATACACGTGTATGTACAACCCATATACTCATTTTCCTTATGAAGGCACACTTTGAATCAGGTACTGACAATTCATAGAAAATCTCGAATTAATGTTTTTTCCAGTCACATTTGTTCTTTGCACTTATGAAAGTGCAATTTGTTTGTGTTCTTTTAGTAAGAATATAAGCATCCTCTGTTCTGCTGCTTGTTTTACACCTAGCTAGCTTGATTTAAAACATGAAAAACAAATAAGATCCACAGATTTGCAGCAGTCATTTTAAGACAAACTGGCACAAAGCAATCTTCAATTTACTCAGAAAGATTAACACTACCTACATCTTGTGGGAAGTTTAAATCTCAACAGTTCTCTTCCAGACCCTCTGTCAACTCAATCTAACTGCTGCTTCAATTTTTATCAACTTATTTCATAGAACTACAAAATACAATTTTTCCAATGGAGAAATTAGAAAACAAAAGTAAATCCTTTTCTAAATTTCTCTCTCTTGTAGTTCCTCTGTGTATTTAAAAGCATGCTGGGGTCAAATTTCTTCAGAGAGCTGGGAACACTGAGTTCTGGAAGAGTATAAAGCCATAAGCATTACAAAATGTGAACTGCTGAGAGTGCCTTGTGCAAATCCAGGCAAAATTTGATTGCAAATCTAAATCAGCAGGCTGGCATTTCTGAAGAGCTCAACATCCTATTTTGGAATAACAAAAAAAGTGACAAGCCTTTATAGTCGCTTGGCACTGCTGCATGGCAGAGTGCAAACCTGCAGTTTCAGCTCAGTGGGACGACTACACAAGCCAGAGGAGGATGGTCTGGCTTGCGGTACACAGGACATCTGCAGAAGGTTTGCACATCGTTTCTCCAGCTTGTCACAAACAAGCCATTCAGAGATGGTCTCCACGAGCAGGTTGATGCTGCGAGCAGCTTGCTGTGCCACACCACGGGCAGGATCAGAGGCGGTCAGCGAAAGCGCTGTCCTGCAGGAGTGCCTGAATTCAAAGAGATCTAATCAGCAGTTCAGACAGGGCTGCCTCCTCCACCTGGCCAGAAGTGTTTATAGACAAAAACAAAATGCTAGTGTTTTCCTGACATTCATGCTAATAAACTGTGGAAAGAAATCAGGAAGCAAAACAACATATAATTGCCATAGACAAGTACTGCAAAACAGCCAATTTGTCTGTGGTTCAAATGAAAAATTACTATTACTCTGCCTTCATTTGCTATGTTCTGTATCAGAATTATTAATCATATTCCCAGTCCAGACTCCAGGAGTAATACAGTTTAATACCCTACAGGAAGTGGGTATGTTGACATAATAACCAAAGTGTATATATTTTGGTTGAATAATTACTTTATTTCAAGGGAGGAAGGTTATGAAGCCGTCATGAATCTAGCTTTGACAAAAAAATCAGTTTTAAACAGAGTTAGACACCACCATAGGAAGAGTCACTCAAGTGGAAAATATAATCATTGGATGCAACAGTGTACATTAAATGACAATTAGAGAACTTTCTTATTTAAAAAAATAAAAACAAACTACAAACCCAAGATAAATTACAAATCAATTACCTCTTACTGTCAAGCACATGAAAATTAAGGCTTTCTTGACACCACACTGTGAGATACTGGCAGGGGTTTTTCCTGTTCTCTATTTGAATGCTTCAACCCCTGACTCATTGCACTGACCAGTTTCAAACCTCCAAATAGCCTTCAACAAGATAATAAAAATGCTTGACAATAAAAATCCCAATAGGTTAAATTATTAATAGAGAGGAAAATCCTAATGATCAAAAATTCTCTCCAGCAAAGCCATCAGTGCTCTTGTACCTCGCTGTCAGGGGCCTCTCCATCCCATTGCCAAAGAATCTTGTTCAACAAGGTATTTCTGAAAGGTCCATCTGTGGCTGCTACTTTGCCTGAATTTGGGATTGAGTTGCACTGCTACAGAGTGAGGCAGTCAACTGCCTGCCTTCTCACTCTGCCTGCTTGGAGCAGCACAGCAAGTTCCATGAAGAAAAGGAAACTCTACCGACAAACAAGTTAGGCTCCAGTAGTGACACAGACTTGAATCCTTTAACCACCTACAACTGTCGAAGTCTGAGAAAGCAAAAGACAGGAGCAAGAGCTTGGAGAGAAACACATAAAACTAGGGTGCCATGATGCAAACCTGGTGACATTACAGTATCAGGAGTTTTGCAACTTAGACATTGCTGAGCCAGAGTTTTCAGAAGAGATCAGCTCCCATCTAAGCATCCAGACAGCAAATTCACTACTGAAAACATCACCACTTCCAAAAACTGTCTGTGCTTTCCAGAGGGCTCAGTCTGCTGACTGCTTCTGAAAGCCTCACTGAGAGAAAAGCCGTCCCAGAAACACTGACCAGTGGGAGTGCGACCAGCTAGAAGACACAACAGCAGTACAGGTGGCCAATTTCCCTGTAGACTCTTCTGAAATTTTCTGATAAAAAGCAAGTATCTACAACTGCTTTCTCAGAATGAAACTAAACTGCCTGCAGTTGATTGCCCAGTATGTTGAAGGAAGTGTCCATGGCGAATGAATGAGAATAAAGACATTTTCAATGTGTCAGCATTTCTTTTACTCATCAGTAATTTCTTTTCATGCAGCTTTTACTCTCTTGGTTGATACCAATTGTACCTTTCCTGTACTTTCTTCAGGAAGCAAAGATTTGTGCATTAGTTTTCTCCTGGCTGCGCTCATTTATAACATGCTGCTATAATTCCAGATTCGTGCTTCTAATTCTACTGCTCTTGTTAGAAAAGGTGTTACTTTTTGACAATAGATGATCATCTTCTCTCTGGGGTGCTCCTGCAAAGCAAGAAAAACAGATGCTGTGAGGCTCTTGGTGCTGTTTCTGAACAAGGGGAGTGGTCATCCAAGCTCACTCCAGTTTACTCAAACTGCATCAACTTGATGACACTCTCATCACAGAGATGCTTAAAGCTTTGCCTTAATGCACTTGAAAGGGACTTATTTCTTTCTCCAGATAATTAAAGGAAGAAAGACTGGACAGATACTGACATTTCTGTAGACAAAAGCAAATTTCATACACTATTTCCCAAATCATATGACACTTTTAAAAATAAACACGCAGAAGGACTTTGTGGTTACTGCCACCAGTCACTGGGAACACTTTAGAATGGGGAGACCAGCAGAACTGGCAGGTGGATGTACAGTATTTGACCTTCAGGACACCAGTAATTTAGAAGAGGAAGGCCTGTGTCATTGTCGTGGTTTAGGGCTGGGCCGGCCACTAAATCCTGGGCAGACGCTCTCTATTAACCCCTCTCCCTTCCCCAGAAGGGAAAAGAGAATAAGGGAGAGAGACTTTACGGGTTGGAAAATAAAACGACACAGATTTAATGAAACAATAATACTAATACTACAGATAATATTGTAAATAGGAAAATAATGAAATATATACAAATATGTACAAATATATATAAAACCAATATGAAATCCTCCCCCTATCCTCCCCCCAATGACGAATACGTCACCAGAGGCTCTGCGGAGCTGGGCACTGGAAAAGTCCCAGACCAAACTCAGCAGCAGGTGGGAGCAGGATGCAGAACACACAAATCAGGATCAGCGGCAGATGAACCAGCAGGATTCCGCTCAGGCCTTGGCCTCTGCAGGATAGAGACGGACGGAAGGATCGAGATGGAAGGGCTTCACGATGGAAGCAGGGTGAAAAGGGAACCAGAACCTCCTGATCTCTCGGCTTTTATACCGAGTATGACGTGTGTGGGATGGAATACCTCGTTGGTCAGTTTTGGGTCCACTTCCCCCCACCGTAGGCGCAGACACAGCACCCATGATGAGACAGCTGACCTTGAGCTTATCTTCTAGCAGCACTGTTTGGGAAAAGCATGCTGCTAGTTTTAAGCAAGTTCAGTCACTTAAAAGAGACTGAGCTGAAAAGTAAAATCACTAAATAGAAAATTAGTTCTATTTAGCTCAAACCAGGACAGTCATACATAGTGAATATGCCATGCTAAATTTGTTCTAAGAGACCCGTTTTCCTCAATATCAACCGCCATTGTAGAACAAAGGCAAGAGCTACAATGCATTCAGGGGTTTGGAGAGGGGGAGGTGGTTTTTTTGTGGGTTCTGTGGTTTTGGTCAGCTGGTTGGTTGGGTATTTTGCAACACTCCTAATGACATCGATTGGTAGACTGATGAGTTAAAGATCAGCCCAATTTGATTATCAGTTTTCCATAAGGGTTCAATATAGATCACTTCAAAAGGAGCTGCAGGAGAGTTCCTGTTGCAGTAACTAGAGTGAGCAGAGAGGCACAAAGCAACAGACCTCTCTAGCCCCTTCAGAAACAGAAGAATTAACCATTTTACTGCCCCTTCCCAAGGCTTTTGACTGTCTTCTACATCATGAACTCCTCCCTGACAGCTGTGATTCCAATGGCTTATGTCCTATTTGGAAAGCACAACTGTTCCAAATTGATGGTGCAGCTCATGTCAAAGCTCATGTCATGCCATGTTGCAGACCAGCAGTTTCATATCAGGATTGGATACAGTTACAATATAGGTAGGGACAGCTGCAGGCCACAGATCATGAGTGAGCATGAAAAGCACATACACTCTCTTGTAGTAGACTTTTTAATGCTTCCCTTTCTTCTCACGCTGTTTCCTTCTCACCCAGGAGAAAAATTAATGTTTTATGCAGATATTGTATAATGTATATAATGTGTTATGAAGATATTTCTATGCTACAAGGACATAACTACAGAGTAGCATAGTCTGTTGAGGCAAAAAATTCAAAGAACCGTGAAGACTTGGTTCCCTTCTTTTCTAGGGCCTACTGAAACAATTCCCTGGCGTCTATGCTTGACTTTAATGCCTCTACTGTCAGTGACAAAGATCTTTCTCCCAGCAGTTTCAGCAGTAGGAGGTAATTGGAGGACATAATATAGCACTGTGTTTTCAAGGAAAACTTGTTATCAGATACCTGCTGAGCACCATAAATACATTCATTCCAGTTTTGCTGACACAGTCAAGTCAAGCACCGACCTCCAACAGGGACTGTTCTGCTCACTGACAGGTGCTGAGGATGCTTTTATCATCTTTGAATATAACTCACTAGTGAACATGTCTGGTTTGCTGCAGTCCCAGAAAAACGTGGAGTGTCCACCTGGTGCCAGATTGCACAGTTCATTACCAGAATATAGGAAATAAAAACAAGCAAAGAAAAAATCATTTGTGTGTAGATTATTTTTCATTATGGTGAAAACACGATTCTTCATGGCCACTTCAAGTCAAGCACTACTTCAATAATTGTGGAAAAGCTAAAGATGGGTAAATATTTGCAGCCATTTAGTTCTGCTGCACAGCCCAAGTAACTGACCTCTGCAACAGGAAAATCAGGTGGGTACTCACAGAGCCAGGTGCAAGTAAAATGCACTGAAGACATTCCAGGCTGACCAGCTCTGGATGACCTCGTTCATACTGCACCAGAGCTCAGTTTTGGGGGAGCTTTGGAATGTGTCCAGACCGATCTTGCAGACTGCATCTAGGCAGTATGTGCATCATTCTTTACCAAAGAAAAAGACAGGTGGTTACATGTTTCCTATTGCTCTGAAAACTTCTTCCAGCTTCTCTTGCATCAGCAGATGACTCAACAATAAGAACAGCCTTGTGGCCTTGTCATTATGTGAGTCCCCCTCCTTTGAGGACACAGTCCTCCTTCCCTTTGAGTCCTTGTCCTCATTCTCTTCAACTGACAAGCCTCCTCACCATAAAGTAACACTGTAGTGTATCACTTCACTGTATCAAGAATCACAGAATCACAGAATCGCTCGG
>NW_010194334.1:0-16349 GCF_000695765.1 Mesitornis unicolor | reverse complement strand
CAGCATTTGGCCATATTCAACCTCATCCCATATGACATGCAGCAGAGGGATTTCTAATGGTAATCTTCAACCATGGAAAGTACACTTGGTGATATAAGGGCCAAAGATGGGATGGGAATAGTATAATGTAACAGTTCGTGCTTTAAAACTTACAGGAGGTCAGGTTTGTCTCCTCTGATTTTAGATGCCTCAAATACGGGGTATCTATGTGTGACTTTATAATCTAAATCCTCTTTATTTTCAGCAGGGGAAAACAAATACTTGCAAGGCATGTTCCATCTGACCTATTTAAAGCATCTTTTCTAAGACACAACCCTGCCCTAGCTGAATTTACTTGTCTTCACTGACCGTAAAAGAGGTCTAGACAGCCACGTCAGATGTGTGTCTCCCATGTGAGTCTCCAGAGGTGTTATGACTCTTGCCTTTGGTGTCTAGTTATCAGATAGGGAAGAAAGCCTTTTTGGTTAGACAAGGGCACATATTACATATCCAGTTTCCAAGATGTATATTATGTAGAGTTTTTGCCTGAGTTTTTACAGCAATAACGCTGTTATGTTATGCAAAATGTGCATTTGTTCATTTAGTCTTAGACACCAGTACAGTCACAGACCTCTTTAAAACTGCAGGCCAAACATTTTCTCTGGGCTAAAGAAGGTATAATTGGTACAGAAATCAGTCAGACTCTGAGTCTGGATATGGGTTAGATGGCAAATAAGAGCTAATGATAATGCAGAGGAACTTTTTCTGATTATAAATTATAAGGTTAGAGCATTGCTTGCAGCTTGCTTGGCTGAGGGTCTAGAAAATGAAAAGGAAGAGCATGATCCTTAACAGACCCTAAACTCTAGTGCTGGGAGAAAACTTGAGGGGTTGTCTAGGCACAATGAGCTCCACCTCTATCACTGCCAAAGACTGTTATCTGGTCCCCTTCTTCATCAGCAGCCCTCAGACAGTCTCAAGTTGTGTAATCTTTCCTTTTAGATTGTGTTTTCTAGACCCCCCTTATCATTCATATCAGGAGGGGGGTGGTTAGTAGGTCGAGAGAGGTTCTCCTACCCCTCTACTCTGCCCTGGTGAGACCGCATCTGGAATATTGCGTCCAGTTCTGGGCCCCTCAGTTCAAGAAGGACAGGGAACTGCTGGAGAGAGTCCAGCGTAGGGCTACAAAGATGATGGAGGGAGTGGAGCATCTCCCTTCTGAGGAGCGGCTGAGGGAGCTGGGGCTCTTTAGTTTGCAGAAGAGGAGACTGAGGGGAGACCTCATTCATGTTTATAAATATTTAAAGGGTGAGTGTCACAAGGATGGAGCCAGGCTCTTCTCGGTGACAAACAATGATAGGACAAGGGGTAACGGACACAAACTGGAACACAGGAGGTTCCACTTCAATTGGAGAAGAAACTTCTTCTCAGTGAGGGTGCCAGAGCCCTGGCCCAGGCTGCCCAGAGAGGTTGTGGAGTCTCCTTCTCTGCAGACATTCAAAACCCGCCTGGACGCCTTCCTGTGTAACCTCCTCTGGGTGTTCCTGCTCCGGCAGGGGGATTGGACTGGATGAGCTTTGGAGGTCCCTTCCAATCCCTAACGGTCTGGGATTCTGTGATTCTCGTTGCTTTCCTGTGGACTGTTTTCCACTGTTCCATGTTTTTCTTAGCATCCAGTGCCCACAACTGGGCACAGCATCCTGTCCATGGCTTTATTGTCACAGCATAAAACAAGGATTGTTTTGCATGTTTTATACATTTCAGAATTAGATTTACATTTTTTATGTGCGACGTTGCCAGTGGGTCTTTTGCATGTAAGCCCTGGTTCGTTTTTGGAAGAACAGCTATCTAATCAGTGATGCGACTACTCCATTTCACAGGTGGGCTGTTTTATTCCCTCTGCATATAACACTTGCACTTATTCCTTACCTTGCATCCTAATTTTTTTGTCCAGTGTATTGAAGTCACTTCTAATGCCCTTCCTGCCCTCTAATATGTGCATGGTCTCTCCTGGCTTAGCATCTCCTGCAGATGCAGTAAAGATACTGGACAGCCTGAGATCTACAATGTAACCCAGGGAACACCTTTCAATACACCGTTCTCTTCTGACAGTTAATCAGTGCTACTCAATATGCTCTTTCATTTGACACAGTTTCGAACCATTTTAAGAGCACTTTATTTTCAGGGATTTTCCAATCGATTTTGTACTCACCTTATAATTCAACTAGCTTATATTTCCCTAACTTGACAGATAGTGTAAAAAAATCCTTACTAAAGTCAAGCAAAGAGACAGATTTTCTTGGGTAAGGAGCTCACTGCAGAGGCTATCTTAAGACTTGAGGACTTGACAGGATTAAGTATACTTGATTAACTATAACTTGATGGTAATAAAAAGAAGCAGCAAGTAAGATCATGCAATAACATACTTCATTTATCAGTTTATTTTCTGGTCCTGAAATTTTTCTGCTCAGGCCAGAGGGATGATGATTGCAAATAAGAATATCTATAGAAGAAAGTTATCTGTACTGTGCAGCTGTATTTGCTTGGGGAAGTATTAAAGAACCCAATCTAGGCATCTCTGTGTTAATGAAGTTATAGCAGTACTCGTTACATGGAAGCTAAATATATTGAGAGTTTTTCATGTAAGCCAGAAGAAGCTCAGCCAGACACCAAATCTGAGGAGAATAAGTTTAAAAATTAAGTCTGTTGTCACTGGGAACAGGGCAGAAAAGATAATTTTTCTGCCACATAAAACCTTGGTGGGCCTACATGTGGGGTAGCTAGTGCCATGGTGATCTCTGCATCTCAAAAACGACACAGTGGAATTGGAGAAAGTGCAGAGAAGGACAACGGAAATAATCATCGGGATGGAGCAGTTGCCTTACAAGGAGAGACAGCAAAGACCTAAGACTGTTCGACATGGAGAGGAGGAGGATGTGGGTGGGTTAGCTATATCATGGAGGTGAAGGATATGGGGAATGCAGACCATTAACCACCAAATCTCACAATAACAGAACTTGGAGACATTTAGTAGGAGATCAGTTTAAAACAGATAAAAGGAGGCCCCTGTTTGCCCAATGGATAGTGGACTCCTTTAGCTTGCTGCTAGAGAACATTGTTGAGGCCAATGGTATTGGCAGCTTTAAACAGGGATGACACTGTCGATGGACTGAAGGTCCATAAATCAATCCAAAAGGCATGGGCAGAGATGCAGCCTTTAAAACAACAGCTGTGGACACCTGGGGAAATGAGGGGATTGGAAGCAGCCTGGTTCAAGTGCCCTCCTGGACGAACACCTTCTGCTGCCATTGCTGGAGACAAAAGTCTTGGCTAGAGGCACTATTGGCCTGATCCAGCAAGGTTGTTATCATGTTTTTGTACTAATTTGCATAAACCTTTATGTTTAGGAGCTTGTACTCACCGGTCTTTGAGGCTGACCGGTTTTTACTCTTTTTTTTTTTTTTCCACACAGAAAGATCTTCAGGGGCCCTGGATCACACTGGGGTTTTCATTCTAGCCTGTTCTTGCGTACACAGCTCAGAGCTGTTTGTCCGACAGAGAGTTTGGTTCAAAGTATTTTGTGTTTCAGAAAACAGAGAATTTCCTGTATCACAGAATCATAGAGTAGTTTGGCTTGGAAGGGACTTTTAAAGGTCACCTAGTTCAAGCACCCTGCAATGAGCAGGGAGATCTTCAGTTTGATCAGGTTGCTCAGAGCCCTATCCAACATGACCGTGACTGTTTCCAAGGATGGGGCATCTACCACCCCTCTGGAAAACCTGTGGAACAGTGTTTCACCACACTAATTTTAAAAGATTTCTTCCTTTTATCTAGTCTAAATGGACCCTCTTTTAGTTGAAAACCATTACTTCTTCTCCTGTCACTACAGGTCCTCCTAAAACATTTGTCCCCATCTTTCTTGTAAGCCCCAGGGCTTCCCCATACCTTTATCTGTCTCTATGAATATGAAATAAAGGCCCATATTCTTAATATGATAGCAGTGAGCCATAGTGTAACAAATATTCATGGAGAAGGCCACAGTGAGGAGTATGATAAACACAGAGGAAGGAGAGCTGTAGAAACTGAAGGATGGAGCTTTGGACTGGAGGATGAAACCCTCCTGGTACCTGCTGAAGGGCAGGCACACACCAGATACTTTTCAATGCCCATCCCCTCTAACATTTGAGATGGAGCACCATCAGTTGATAAAGTACATGAAGCGACTTGGTTGATGGATTTAGCCCAGCACGGAACCCTTGAGGTCCTGTTCAATTTTATGGTCCTCATGTATTTATCACAGAATTCAGCAGCAATGAAAGAAATAATTAATTAGAATATAATGAACCACATCCAGGGTGCTTGACAGGGAAGACTGTTCTCAGTCACTAAATAAGCAATTTAAATTCTCATTGGAAATTCAGTAGAGATTTTCAGGGTGGATTCATCTCATCCAACTGTAGCTGTCTAAGAGACCCATTTTTGTTTTAAACTAGTTATGCTGGTTTAGCAGTTATCTGAAGATGGAGGGAGAGAATTTCAGATGTGTGATTCATGCCATAGATGTAGATGTTCAGAAGAGGAGGTGAATCACTCTCTAGATACGCTTGTTGACTCTCTCCATTGACTCAAGGAGGAACTTTGACAAATATGTTGACCATACAACGCTCTCTTGACTTGAACCGAGATCCTTGTTGACCCTGCAAATATGCTCCAATTTAAGATGCAAAATTTGTGTGCCACTTGTCAGCTCTGCCTCATTTGTACGGGAAATAAGAAGCAGTTAAAACCCGTTTGGTCATTGTAAATAATTAGGTTGGGTGAGAAATTTTGTATGATCATTTCTTGCACTTGGCATAGCCAGGGCTTCCCCATACTTTTGCTTTGCAACAGAGCTGGATGCAGCTGTGGACAATGGGAAGGGCCCTTGTGCACAGCATCTTTAATAACTTTTATTGAAAATACTAAGCATGGTCCTTTAAGTAATCTGTGAAGAAAGCCAAGAGTGGCTTATCTAAGTGCAAAACCAAGTTACCTGAGCTTTAGCTATTCAGTACAGAGTAAGCAGTATGTCCCATGCCTAAGGTAAAATTCCCAGTACATTTTTTCCCAAGTGAAAAAATAAATAATAAGAGTTAAGAACCACCATTACGATAATTTCAAGGGCACATAAACCATATACTGGTTAACAGCATTTAGTTAGCTATTAGAGCTACCCCTCACTCTGCCAGGCAAGGTCTGTAATGAAGTTCCCAGGAACAGAGGGCTCATCTAAGGATGACTCACAGCAGAAAAGTCGAATTAAAGAAATAGAACAGAAAAGCTCGCTTATTTTGGTGAGTTATGTGGATATTTACCACTGCTTGGAACTGGTCAGGTTTGCAATAAGATCATGGTGCTGTCCTTTCTTTAATCTGGCTTGGTTTTGCTTGCAATACCATTGGATTCATAAATCAAGCGATGCCCAATTGAAAATTTGATCCTGCTTTGCTTTATTCGTGATGGTAGTGTAAAGGGGGTAAGTTTCTCAATTCTCTGGAGGTCTTGATACAGCCATCTATGAATTTTTGTTTTCTCCTCAGCTTCTGAAGGAGTCTGCTTTTTTTTTCCATCAGATAAAACTGCACCATATACATTGTGAAATGAGCTTACATCCTCTACTTCTCAGATCTGCAGACCAGATCTCTTAGAGTTCATGCACCAAGAGTTTCAAAAGCACTTGCAGGATTTGGAAAGGTCCTTGCTAAACCTAGACCCAAGGAAGGCTGGAGCTGTGTCTGTTTTACTCTCAGGCAACTCCATTTCTGCATCTTCCTTGGTCTTGTGGCATTGTATAAAAATAATCTTTATAACCTTGTATGTGGTGACCTGGCCCGTCTGATGGTCTCTTTATCTCCCAGCATTCTGCTGAAAGAAAGGACTTCTTTGAGCAGCAAAACTCTTGTGATCACTGGGAGAAAGTTCAACTCTAGCACCTTCTTCTCCCCCTATACCTTCCTAGATGCTCAAGATGCTCCAAGTTTTCCCTGAATTTTCACAGCGCCTCACGTATTTTATTGCCAAACACACCTCTGCTGATAACATCCAATGCTATTAATCTAAATTATAATGCTAATTATGGGGTTTTTTTTTCCTTATAAAACCCTGTTTTTTTCTGTGCTTAGGTAACCTTTCTGCTTTCTGGGTCTCAGTTCTCACCCTCCCCTTCTCTGCCCTGCTCTGCTTTGGGTCATTTGCTTGCCGAAGCAGCACTGTTTTTTCCTGAAATCGTTCAGCAAGCTGACCTATTTCACAAAGCTGACCCAACTAATTGCTCTCACAAGCGGTAACCATTTTGGTTTTTTTTCCCTGACCTTTAAAAGGTGTCAATGCCGAGTTACGGGTCTTTCTCAGGCAAACTGTGCTTGTAGCAATTAGCCACCTGGAGTCACCGTTCCTTCCAGTACTGACTGTGCACTGCGTGCTCTTGCTAGGGTAAAAACTCACAATTTCTAATAAAATCTTCGTGGCTATCATCCACCTACACTGACATTTGCTGCTTGAAAGCAAACGGCTGCGTGAAAGAGGGAACGCGTCTCAGCTCACCTGCTGAAAAAAAAACCACCCTTTTTCAGCAAAACAAAAAACTTCAGCTTGTTGAAAATCTGCATCTGCAGCCCAAACTCCTGCCCTCTGCTCAGAGTTTGCAATCATTAATTGCCTGTCAGGATTCTGAATAGCTGAGAGAGGCAGGTGGAGTTGGAGGACTGCAGAAAAGGTCTCCCATCTCTGTCTCCATCATGCGAACAGCTATGAAATGAAATAGTTTGACCAGGCAAGAAATGGAAGGAGGCATTGGGGAGTAAATCCCTTCCTCTCCGAAAAGAAGACCACACATTTAGTAGGGTAAGGACAAATCGTGTAAACAGTCTGAGATTCTTGCTGTGCAATGTAACAAATATGTCTTACCAATGCAGATGATCTCAGTTCTACATAAGCAATTGCATTATTTCCAGGTACCTTGGAAAAATGTGAAAAATTGGGGTCTATGACTTTCAGACAGATGTTTCAAGAGCAAATTTCTCCAAGACTTTCTGTGGGCTTTGGCATGTTTCCTATTATGCTATTGAATATGGAAGGTGATTTGGTACTAAAGCAAAGCAGTAAATATCCACGGAGCTTGGGGCAGCCCTGGGGTGAGCAAAGCATTTCACCCACTGCAGTTGCTCCAGAACTCTTACTTGTTCTCTGTGCCCTGTTGGATTTGGATTTAGATAGTCATCTCCTGGCCAGAGCCTCCTTGCCAACAGACCCTACAAGAGGACTTCAATCTCCATCAGTGAAGCTGCTCAAAAGCTTTAACAAGAAGGGCAAAAGGAAATCTGTCACGGGGGAGTGAGCAGGGGCTGTAGCATAGGGCAAGTGTCAAGAGGAAGGAGCCAGGCTCTTCTCTCTGATGTCCAATGCCAGGACAAGGGGCAATGGGAGCAAGCTGGACCATAGGAGGTTCAATCTGAACATGAGGAAAAACTTCTTTACTGTGAGGGTGCCAGAGCATGGCCCAGGCTGCCCAGAGAGGTTGTGGAGTCTCCTTCTCTGCAGACATTCAAAACCCACCTGGCTGTGTTCCTGTGTGACCTGGTCGGGGTGATCCTGCTCTGGCAGGGGTTGGACTGGGGGAGCTTTCAAGGTCCCTTCCAACTCCTCATATTCTGTAATTCTGTGATCTCTTTTCTCTGCTGCTCGCAGCAGCACTGCCTAAAGTCTTGTTTGCACCTTTCCATATTGTGGGGGAGAAGGTGTACATTTGTGCAACCTTCCATAGATAACGGCATCTTCATTCACTGCCCCAAAAAAGGTCTGGTTTGGGTCTCACTCAAAAGAAGCTCCCTTGTGTCGCTGCCTTTCACGGGACCATCACCTTTATGGGTGTGAGGACAGGAGAGTCTCTGACGGGGAGAAACATAGGTACTTACACAGCAACCTCTGTGTTTGTGGCTACCACTGATGGATGCAGCTGTAGTGGCATTTAAAAATGTAACACATTTATTTCTTAGCGTATCTGTTAGGAAGACTTCATTCATTAAGGATTTATAAAGAAGTACACGTCCAGCATGTAATAATCACGATAGATTACCACAGATAATTGAAATCTGTTTTTTCCATAGCCTATCCCAACTAATTATCTGTACTAACAGATAATAATTTCTGTGGAAATGGCTGTAGAAAATCTACATAAAGGGTGATGCTTCCTTGATAATTTCCAGTTTTACATTTGGGAGAACCGATTTCACTGAAATATGGCAAGCCTATACAATTTAGGAACAAGAGAAACCCTGTCCAGATCTGGCAGCCTTATTCTCAGAGATTTTTTTGAGCAAACTTCCATCACACAGAAGCTCAGCTGTCACTCAGAGAAACTGCCAAACATGCACACATCAAAAAAACAATTTGAGCGTGGCTTTATCATCGTTAACAGAAGACCTCCAAAAAACCAAAACCATGTGACTGTTTTATTTGTAGATAGAGCCCACAGAGGGTGTCTGAGGTCCATTGTCAAACACCAGACCACTATTTGACAGTGACGGTCCCTCTCAAATGCCAGTCTAGCCACAGATTTGGGATCAAGCGGCTGCACAAATCCATTAAAATCTCGCCCCTTGTACTGACTTCAGCTGTAGGGGAACAGCTCTGGAGTCAGACGCTCTGATGTGTCAAACCACTTCCTACACACGACGGCACGCTTCGCCACGCTGAGCATTAAGTTTGATTTCCTGGATAAAAGCTACTAATACCTGAACAGAGAGCAGCCTTTATTCTCTCTTGCAGAGCCAGCGAAACGATGATTTGCTGACCAAGGAGCAAAGTCCTTGCTGTGCACGCAGGGCGATGCTCCCCACCGGTCTAACCATGCAGTAAATGGCTCCTTGGCTTGGTCGGTACCAGCTCATAACTTCTGAGAACCTTCACCATCCTCAGTGGTGTGGAAAAAAGATGTGAACAAGCCCCATGGAGCTCAAGTGCCTTTTGATGTGGCTCTTGTTTGGATCCGTCATGGGGAACAAGCCAGGTAAAAGACTCTTTCTGCCTTCTGGGGAGGGAAAATACGATTCGCTTTTTTGTGGTGGCTGCTGGAGGATGTTCGCAACATCCTGACTGCTTTCAGGTAAGGAAAGATGTTAAGGAATGTATTATTCTAAGGAAATGAGAGAAATGGGTTTTGTGCCCACAAACCATCAACTGAGGACAATCCAGAGCACTACAGGGTACTTTTTGTCTGAGTAATGTACGTATCCTCCAACCCATTGCTGGCACGGTGGGTAGATCAAAGCAGCCTTGTGCACCTGAGGTGGTTCCTTGAATTTGCTTTTGTTTCCATTTTGCATGTAACTTTAGGAAATATAAAAATAGACACTGAAATGTCAGTACCTCCGTAGGTAAAATTGATAGCAATGCTATTAATTAAAAGGTGCCGTCCAAGTTTGCTATGGATACTACAGATACCAAGTATTCTTTCAGCCACGGCTCCCAACCAGTAGTCCCTATAAACTGTGAACGGAGGCAGCTAATCCATTCAGCATAATTTTACACATTTATAAATTGTCATGCTACTTTTATTTGGTTTATTTATTATGACAAGTGTGTGCATTGAGAAATAGTCTGGTGATATATTAGCATAGTTGAATTTAAGCTGCTTTGCTGAAAGGGGAAAAAAAAAATTCACATTCTCAGTGCTCCATAAATGTGATATTTCCTTTTATATCTGCTTCTGATGTCCAGGTTGAGAGGTATGAGCAGATACAGCCTAAGACAGGTTCTCAGATGCAATGGTCCTATAACTGCTAATGGATCATCTCTAGCAAGGCTACAGATTTTACCAGGGGCAGGGCACCGCACGGGAAGACTGCATTGCTTATAACCTAACTCACCAATGCAGGAACCATCTTCATAAATACGTAACCCTCAGGTGATTTTGTTCTTGTTAAAGTATTTTCCCAGTAAACGCTGCACCTTTTCACTTCACGGGGCCACTTTCATTGCCAAATGAAGTGCCAGTGCCAGTGCCCATGGCAAACGTTTAAGCCCTGCGTGTGAGAGCATCGCTGCGAGATGTTCAGCCGGGGTCGTGCAAATAGGATCGGTTCTGGGATGAGTCAATCCCTGTACCGCACTTTCTGTATTACTGTGCCTGGGACACGTCGTGAGATTTCATGCTGGCAAGTCTCGTTTATCAGAAATCTTTCTGCTTTTTGGAAAAAAATGAGGGGTGTTAGAGCAGTTGCATTTTATGCTATTTGATGCGATTTAGTTCTATGATGCACGAGCAAATGCAAAGCATTACATTTTTCGCTGTACCACTAATCTCTCCTCAGCTTCCTGTGTCTATTTTCAGTGTCTCTCCCAATGTTTAAACATAATATCTACGTGTATATTTTTAATTTCTCCCTGCAAATAATATACAAAGGTAGAAACACCACCTTTTTACCAATTTAGGGGGTTTTATTGAAGAGATGCCTGAAGTATTGTGGCTATAAAACCTATTCTTTTTAATTTCTTAGGGGGATTAACAAAGAGACCTGGGAACAGACCTAAGCAAAAAAAAGGGAAAGATTTTTTTCTAGGTCAAACTTGTCAAAAATCAATGATGTCTCAGTGCATACAGTGCTATTCATATTATTTTGCCTTTTCAGTCTTTTCAGCTCGTCCCAGCACTGCAAGTTCATTTTTGCAAATAGATCCTGCCAGATGCGTTGTTTGCAAGAGTGTTTCTGGCAAAATGCACTATCAGGAAAAAGCGAAATTGGAGGAAAAAGTAAATATAACGCCTTTGAACAGGTTCACCAATCGATCTCAAAGCTCTTTGAGAGGGCTAAGTCCTCTGATATTTATCTGGGGAAGCTAAGGCATGGGGTGATAATTCATCTAGTAAAAATTAAACTACATCTTCATGATAAAAAGGGGTAAGAGAAATGCTGATTTTCTTGGGAAAAGTATCACATTTGTCCCATTTACTCTGCACAGCAGCGATGCCTAGAAGCTGCAGGCATGGTTGAGGCTTGAAGTATGCTAGTGAGGGTCAAATACAAGATAAAAGCTGGTCTGTGCACCTACGACCTTTCCATCTTGCCATTCATCTTGCAGGAATACACTGAATAGATTTGCAAGTTAAACCTGGAAAGGGATTAAAACTCACAAAAGAAAGAATTTCATTCCGCTGAATTGCATTCACACAAGATGGGTGCCAGATCTCAGTCATTTAAATGAGAGGAATTTCTTTCCCATTATACTTGCATATGAGTGCTCGCTCCCATGGATTTGAAATGCAATACAGAATGATTTAAAGTTGTCCAACACATACAAGTGTTTCTTGTAAGATCAACCAGAGAGCAAATACCTTTATGAACCTGCCAGCTACAGTGGCCCTCAGCAGCAAAATGCCCAATATACAGCTAAAAAAGCATGTTAAAAAATTGTGATCCTGCTGAGGAAAAGCAGATATTACAGGCAGAGATCCTGCAGTATCTCCTTCTGCCTTCAGATGGAGAAATCTTCTCCCCACCTCATCAGAGATGAGAAGTTATGCCCTTTTAGCTCAGAAAAAAAAAAATCCACTCTTTAGCTACTGTTCCCTTTCGGAGTGTTGCAATTTTGGTCTCCCAGCTTTCTGCCTTTATGTTCAGCTTTGTTTCTTCTGTTTTTTCCTGTTGCGTTAATTGTACCTTCAGAGCCCAGTTTTTGGATATTTTCTACCCGGGGTTTCATTCTCCTGTCCCTGAATGTTGGAACCACCTGGCTTACTGAGTCTTTGCTCTGTCTCCTACGACACTTGTCCAAAACTCACATTTCCAAAGTCCTTCCATGACTTTCTTCACTTGACTCCCTGTTCCTCAGCCCTGCCAGGGTAGCAGCACTCTATCATCTGCTGCTTTTTCTTTATGTTCTCCATTTGTAAAGTGCAAGTGCCCAGATAGAGAATATACAGCCTCTTTATTTGGAAAAAAAAAGGTTTAGTGCATTACAAAAATCAGAAAAATCATCAACACTAACAAGTACTTTCCATCCGCTCTTGAGAGCTCCAGTAAAAAGCTCAACGACCATGCTATGGCCACAAGTCAAATGAGATGAGTCCTGAAGCCACGTCTGAAGTCAAAAGAGTTGCTCCAGACCTTTTTTCACTGTTACCCAAGGCTGGGACACATGCTTGTCATTCAGTTCAGTTACTTTCAGGGAGGATATTCCCTACTGCCCTTCAACCCAACAAAAGGCAAGGCAGGGAAAATTCCAGCCAAAAGAAAGGATCTGAATTTCTGCTGCTGTTTATAAAGCCAATTTTCTTTCTCAGTAATGTGTTTTCCCCTTTAGATAATAATACTGAAGAGGCGGGTGTTACTGAAGTCACAGATTTAAGCAAAAATGTAGCCAAACCTATTCAAAACCCAAACATCACACACCAAAACAAGGCTTTCACATACGATATTCTCAAAACCAGACACTGTGATGTGCTACCGTATCATGTGCAGTGGTTGTCTTTAAAGAGTTTGAGCTCTGTGGCTTCACCACAGAACCAAGAATGTTATAAACACCCAGAAACAACGGAATAAGAAAAACAAAGGTTCCCCATTCTCCACTTTGCACATTTTCTATGCAGTGCACTGTGCTTGGGCTAGTTCTCCTCCTTCTCCCTCTTAGGAAAACACTCTCCCTCTTTCCTAATGCTTTCAAATTCCACATTTGCAGTCCAAGTTCTCAGCCCAGCCTCCCTGCCAGGGCAGGTGTGAGATTCATCACGATGTCTCCATCAAGTGGGACATGTGGCCCCCCTCCATAGAGAGGGGAGAAAAAAATAGCCCTTTCAGGGCACCAGATTACAGATAAGGGTGTAATGAGTCATGCTCTGCAAGTGTCTTTCTAGTGACTACACAGAGAATTTAGACGCCTGTTTTTTGTCATCTGAGTGGGACTCAGTCCATGCCTTAAAAAAGGAGTGAGCTGGTGATGAAGGAGGATATTTGTGTTTAGGAAGAGGGAAGGCAGATGTTCAGTCGAGAAACATCTGGGTCAGCAGAAGACACAACAACATCTGCAGGCTGCTTTGCTTGGAACTCACAGCAAAGTCAGCTTCCAAATTAAATCAATGCGCTATCTAAACCACGCTAATTATCGATGTGAGCATGCAGGAGTTGTCTTCCACCACTGCAGCAAGTACAAAGAGAGAAGCACCTGTAAGCATTGCTTTGGAGAAGTTAAGTTAGGTGTCTGCTGTCCTCTAGAGAAGGACTTAGAGAAGGAGCTGAGAAGGCAGGTTCCCGCGGTTAAATTATGCTCAGCCCACTGTCAAACCAACTCTACCCTTGCTGTATATGGAATTTATTTTTCTTTTTGCATTAGATCCCACTGCCGAGGTCAATGGCAAACAGCTGGTAAATGTGATTAAGCCAAGAGATAAGTGAAGTGTATCTCTGCCAGATCTAATTTTCTATGGTCCTACAAAGAGTTAATGGACAGCTCCTGCCGGTTCATACTCCAATTTCTTTTGCGCTGTCTTTCCAACAGAGACATCTTCTAGTACAGCAAACTCAGCAGGCATTGAACTGCTTAGGCCTTAGAATAGGACGTGCCCCTTCTTCACTGCTAGAAATATTAAAACTCATCTCCTGCCCCATAAGGCTGATCTCTACTCCATCACTGTTCACATTAAATATTGCACCTGGTGATTTCATCTGTGTTGTATTTCTGTCACTTAAATTGCAGACACATTGCTACTGAGATGACTTTGTAAGATAATCTCTGTATAAGCTACAGTATAGCTAACCAAAATCTCACAGGCAAATTACCATGAACTTCAGGTCTGCACCCCAGCACCAGGGCTGGAATCCATTGCCAGCTTACAAATCCACATAGACAATAAATGGCATTAATCAGAGGGGAAAGAAGCAGGCAGAGCTGTAGCTAGCTTGTTAATGACCCCTTGGGAATAAGTTTTGAGTTTAGAAAAAGTTCATTACCATTTCAGTCCTGTTGCTGGTATCAATTCCTTCTCTTCACCTGTATCAGTTTCATCTTCAAAAGACATGCTCTATTTAGAGAGCACACAGTTTCAGACAGCACATGAACCCCCAGGGCTGAATTAGCTTTTCAGGCACATCTGGGGAAAAGTCTTCATTCTGGCATGGTTTGATTTCTTGGTATCTCTGGGGAGAGGCTCTCTTCATCTCTCAACGGGGCAGGTGTGTGAAGTGCCTGTTTTCTTCCACTGTTTCTACCCAGATCTTCAGAACAGCCAGTTTCCTACCGATTCCATCCTACTGCCTTTGTGTTTAGGGGAAAACTGTCCTATTTTCACCCCTTGCCATTTTAACATGACATCAGAATCACGTCAGAGCTGCTGACACACAGCCACATCAAGAGGAAATTCTGAGTTCAGGTTATCGTGGCATGACTCACTGTCTGTGCTTATCTTATACTAAAAATACCTATAATAAAGTTCCCTCATTCACCTCTTTTGGACAAAAGGTGTTGTTCTGATGCCCTGTCTAACACTGCTCTGCCAACTCTGACATGGAACAGAAATTAAGTAGGAGAGCTTCATAAATCCTAATACTGCCAGAACATCTACTGTGAGCAGTTTTGTGTGGGCTCACTAACGTAACTGAATGGGAAACCTCAGGGAAGAAACACAAGCACTGAAATAACTGATGGTGATTTAACTGCTGGGTTTCTTTCCCCTGAGCCTAATTAATGATGCCAGATGCTGAGGGTAACCAAAGGCAGTTAAGCTTCATTTAGCACATAACAATGAACTCGCAAAAGACATTGCATGTCAGGGTATCCTGCCTGGCACCAGCCTCCAATAACTCCTGAGTGGTATCTGACTGCTTATGTGAAGGTCCCAGATGCGCTAAGAAACCTCAGATGGCACCAGGCACTGATGCTTAAGCAGGAATAGCAGGAATCCCACCTGTCTCGTGGCTCAGACGACAAGGAGTGGCTTGCAGGTCTCAGAAAATTTATCAATTAATTTTGGTTGCACGTCAAAAGATGTAATAAGTACTCTTTAGTTTTTATGTTTCATGGATGTCTACGATCTGAATTTACAAATCTCTTTCTAATTCCCAGGGCATGTCTCCATCCACTGCACAATAATATTTAAAATTAGCTCCAAAATTTCTAGGAACGCTGTAGGCATCAAAAATCCACTGATACGGGGAGAAATGCGTAATCACAGCTACCTTTCTTAGGAGAGCTGCAGGTTCTAGCAATTCTGCAACCAACTGATAGCATTTCAGTGCATAATGTTAGTAACTCTAAGGGCAAAGAAAGGGAGTCACAGGGCACCTTTGGGGTGTAGGTGATGAGAATGGTACGTAGGGGCTGATGGAGCTTGTGAATGAAGGAAAGGGAGGACATCAGACACTAGGATTGAAAGAGAACGAAGGTGGGATGGAGAATTGGAGCATGTGGAGAGAGAAAACAGGCAAGCAAAACCCCAAGAGGAGATTTGAAGGTGATGTGAGGGCTGTCTTTTAAATCAAAACTGGCAGGACTATAGCCCTGGAGCAGCTTTAGAGGGATGCAGAATCCAGAGGAAAGCTGGGCTGTCCAAAACTGGGCCTAGAAGGTAGGTTACACCTGGATGTGCTGGCCTTTCATAAGATTTATGTTGTCATATCACACCAACTCAAATGAACTGACAGACAAATTCCCAACCAGGTGCAAAACAGCAAAAAAAAAAAAAAAGCGAAGTTAACCTCCTCCTAAAATGTAAAAAATCAGAAATCTAGTCAAGGAGTAAATCTACACTGCCTTTACCTACTTTCCTTGCTTCCTCCCGTCTCTCAGCTCTTTTATCACCCACACAGCAGAGTTGTTGATTGTTTTAAGCACAGACTGTGCAGTTTACTTGGGCACAAAGCCTGAATGAAGTTCTAGGGCTGCTTCACTCCAGAGGTCATTCTGTGTAGGCAATATGATCCAGACCTCACCAGGTTTGCTTCCTCTCTGCACAGTCTTCCCACATATCCCAAGAGGCCCAGTGCCATGAAACACCCCTGAATACCTATATGCCACCACTTATGGCCTCTGCAGCTTTGAAGGATACTTATTCTTCCCTGATCGGAGTTTAAATACAACAATTAGCTTGAATCTGTGATTCTGCTAAATATCACAGAATCACAGAATCACAGAATATTAGGAGTTGGAAGGGACCTCGAAAGCTCATCCAGTCCAACCCCTGCCAGAGCAGGATCACCCAGACCAGGTCACACAGGAACACGTCCAGGCAGGTTTTGAATGTCTCCAGAGAAGGAGACTCCACAACCTCTCTGGGCAGCCTGGGCCATGCTCTGCCACCCTTACCGTAAAAATCATGTTCAGGTTGAACCTCCTATGCTCCA